>NC_081409.1:551959638-552072138 GCF_030272615.1 Cryptomeria japonica
TTCTGAGAGACATTTTTGAGTATGCTAAGCTAATTAGGCCATGAAAAGATGTTTTTACACCTTCCAAGGGTTAGAGAACAAGGTTTACAAAAGATGCTCATAAGGAGTATGCAACATTGACAACTTTTCCTTTCTTGCTTTCTACAAACACATCTTTAGTATGAAAACCAATTACATTCTAGAATATGAGAAAATGTTTATCATTAGAGACACAAGAAAATCACATTAGCCCTGCACAAAAAGGCATTGGCAATTACAAAACAATAAGTTGTTCACTGTCAAGTTAATTATGGCTGCATTTTTGCCCTTTCATTGGTTTTTCACTTTGGACCTACACTTTACACTGTCTAAACTCTTTCCCAAAGGTCTGATTTGTGCTCTTTATTAATGCCCTATCTTTGGATGCTTGTTGTCCTTCATACCTGCTATTTGGAAGAGGAAGATAGCATAAACAACTTCAACAAAAGTGTAAAAATCAGTCATAATTGACTGTGACAGCCAGCTGGGCATTACTACTTTGCCTAAAAGATCATTAACTGATCTTGGCAACCTCAAAAACCATGGGCAGGGTCAAAAACCACTCCTTGATCTTGTTTGCAAACAAATAGAAGGAGGTTTAAAGCTTTACAAACTCCAATGTATGGTGGAGAGTAAGAAAGTGAATGGAAATCAACTCCAAAATAGTGACTCACTAGTATTCTAAATGATCATTCGACTAAAGCTACAAACATTAACATGATGCGTTTCTAGCATGTCTACATGAATATCTATGGTTACTATAACATATTTCTATCATCATGAGATTTCTACTTTTTTGGTCAGTTTAGAATAGGATGTGTGTAGATGTATATATGTAACCACAATTATTACTTCTGACACATCAAATAGACCACAGTAGATAAAGTATATATGTAACCATAGTTATTACTTCTGACACATCAAATAGACCTACAATTCTAGGTACTAGTTTGGCTAATTTTCCCAATGATATAGAACTCTTATAAGGTTTAACCCTCAAAAAGACTTTGTTTTGAAAGTCCCATTCTTACGTGCATAGCTCTTCTACATGTTTTCTACCTCCTTTAACCACCCCTTGGTTAATCTCATTTCATCATGTATCTCCTAAGAATAGTTGAACCAATTCCAATCTTGTCTTCAACTAGATATCCCAAATGATATGTGTACAATACTTTCATCCATAAAGATATTTAAATGGTGTCATACCCAAAGATGCATGATAGGAGTTATTATATGCAAACTCTTCCAATGGAAGATACTCCTCCAACGTAGACTATTAATCCATGGAATACATCCTAAGGAGGTCTTCGACTACTTGCTTCACTATCTTTGTTTGTCAATTTGTCTGTGGGTAGTATGTCAAACTAAAATTCAATATTATCCCAAATATTTCATTCAATATTTTCCAAAATTTAGAAATTATATGAGTATCTCATTTTGATATGATCATCTCAAGTACTCAATTCAAATGAAATATCTCTCAGATAAACTTCTTAGCTAATGTAAACAATCCATCCTGAAAAATCCTTTGGGTGAAGTATGCTACCTTGGTCAGCTTATCCACAACTACCAAAATGACATCATGTTTATTCTTTTATATCAGCAACCCTTAAATAAAATCCATGCTAATAACTTGTCATTTATATTTAAGTATGTCATGTGAGTATACAAACCCTACTAGGTGTATATGCTTAGTCTTGGCTTGTTTGCACTCCAATCATCAAGCTACAAATTCAATCTCATCCTTCTCGATTCTTGGCTAAAAATATAAAGATCTCAATTTTCCTACCATCTTGGCTAGTCCTAGGCACCTTGAATAAGGTGTGCTGTGGATCTCCTCTAATATCAACCTCCTCAAATCCCTAAGTTTAGAATTTACATTCTCCCTTGGTATCTTAATAATCCATCTAACTAAAACAAATATCTATTGAATCGATGGTGCACGGGGTTTTTCTCTACATCTTTCTCCATTATGGAATAATATCTTTGAAGATTATGAACCAATTTCTCAAATTAGACCTTTTAATAATAATGGCTGCTAGATGCCTTCTTCTACTAAGGGCATCTATTTTTCTATGTTTCATCTCCTTGTAGTAATCATGTTTGCACTCCAATCATCAAGCTACAAATTCAATCTCATCCTTCTCGAGTCTTGGCTAAAAATATAAAGATCTCAATTTTTCTACCATGGTGTGTTGTGGATCTCCTCTAAGATCGACTTCCTCAAATCCCTAAGTTTAGAATGTACATTCTCCCTTGGTATCTTAATAATCCATCCAACTTAAATAAATATCTATTAAATCGATGGTCCAAGGGGTTTTTCTCTACATCTTTCTCCATCATGGAATAATCTCTTTGAAGATTATGAGCCACTTTTTCAAATTAGACCTTGTAGTAATCATGGCTGCTAGATGCCTTCTTCTACTAAGAGCATCTATTTATCTATGTTTCATCTCCTTAATGTATTCAATCCCAAATTTATATTCAAGAAGAAACTATATCCATCTATTTTTGTGAGCATTGAGATTGGGTTGAGTAAATATATATTTAAGGCCTAGGTCGTCCATCTTCAATTCAAAAGGCTTACCCAAAAGATAGTGCCTCCACATCTAAAGCACATGAACTATGGCAATAACTCTAGGTCATGGGATGCAAAGTTTAACTTATATTATTTCAACTTGGACTAGACTAATAAGCAACCACTTGCCCATTTTGCATTAGCACTCCTCCTACTCCTTATCTTAATTCATTTTTTTATCACCATGAATTACCCATTTGGATTAGCTACAGTCAATATAGGATTTGAAATGAGATTCTTCAAAAATTGGAAAGCTTGGTCACACTTCTCATTCCACTCAAATATTTTCCCTTTCTGTGGAGTGAAGTGATTGGTGCTACAATTTTAGAAAATCCTTATACAAACTTGTTGTAGTATCTTGCAAGTCCCATGAAGCTCTAGATTTTAGTTACATTATGCGGTGTAGGCAACCCCACAATTACTTTTATTTTCTCTAGATCAACTACAATCCCTCCCACTAAAATCATAAGGTGTAGATAATTCACCTTGTCCTTGTAGAAAGTACACTTGAATAGCTTACCAAAGATCTTATTCTCCCTTAAGAATTATAAAACTATCCTCAATCTCTTGGTGCAATGTTCAATAAATTCATGAAAGTTGTAGCATTATTTGACTCAAATGACACTAATGTGAAATCATGGTAGCCATAATAAGTCCTAAAATCTATCTTTTAAATATCCTCTTCCTTAATCCTCAATTTGTGGCAGCCATATCTACGGACCTATCTTAGATAATATTATAGATCGTCTCATATGATCAAAGAGATCATTAATCCTTCATAGGGGATACCCATTCTTGATTTTTACCTTCACAATTTTCTGAGGTGTTTGAAATGAGTGATTAGGTCAAACAAATTATGGTATGTGTTATTTTTTGAATTTGGTAAACTAATGATTGGGTATGTGTTGTTTTGAATTGAGCAAGTTGGAAATTAAATGTTTGTGTATGTATGTTCGATCGAATTGACTAATTAGCTGGCATATGCAGGTATTTATGGGCCAAAAGGTGTGCAAGTCCCTGATCCTCTCCAAACAGTGTCCACGAGATGGGGTAGTGATCCCTTCAGTCTCGGTTCCTATTCACATGTTGCAGTTGGGGCATCTGGCCATGATGACTATGATATATTAGTAGAGAGCGTGGGAGATGGTACGGTTTTTTTTGTAGGAGAGGCCACCAATAGGTGTTACCCTGCAACAATGCATGGTGCATTCTTGAGTGGCTTGAGGGAGACAACAAACATTTCAGCTAGAATCAGTTAAGAAGGTGATTGTCATTGTTTTAGATTAGCTAATAGATTTTATTGGCACGAGAATAACAATGAATCCACCATACATACATACCAGGAAACAAAGATGAGGCCAAAGGTGGACAAAAGTGAGCCAGAGGTGGAAACTTCAGCCAAAAACCCTTGCTTGCAGTGCAGAGATCACTCCGACGAGGGGGGGGGGGGTGCAGGCGCGGCTTGCTTTCAAAATGAAAATGCGTTGTCTTTTTTTTTTTTAAAAAAAAAATCAAATTTTCACACAATGCTCCTTATCCGTTGGAAACCTCCTTCAGAATTTGACCCCAAATGTATTAGTGTGTGGCTCCTTTTGGCTTGCGGATATTGGTATGGTAGGCCCATAGAGCAAGGTTCAATTGAATATGCCAATCTCTGCTAGCATCATTCATTGTCTTTTTGAGGATTTTCAAAATAGTTTTATTTGATGCTTCTTCTGCTTGTCCATTCCCTTATGGATAGTAGGGTGTGGAGAATCTATGTTGGATCTGAAATTTCTCACAAAGCTCTTGTACATCCTCATTATTGAATGGTCACCCATTATCAGTGATAATGGTCATGGGTATGCCATAGCAACATATGGTGCAGTTCAAGATAAATGCAACAATTTGTTTTCCTATGATATTTGTGAGAGGTATCACCTCAATCAATTTTGTAAAATATTTTATAGCTTCAAGAATAAGTTTGTGACCATTGGAGGAAGGAGGATTTATCTTTCCTACTGAATCAAGATCCCATTGGAAGAAAGGCCAAGAGATTTCCAAATAATGAAGTGCTTGCACTAGTGCATGAATTAAATTACCATGGATCTGATATTGTTTGCATGTTTTAGCTATCTGAAAAGAATCTTGTTCCATAGTTGGCCAATAATAGCCCAAGCGTATGAGTTTTTTTGAAAGGGTAAGACCACTTGAATGAGTGCCACAAATGTCATTATGGACTTCATTTAAGGCCTTCTCAAATTCTTCTTTCTCGAGACATATTAAGAGAGTACCATCTAGACCTCATTTAAAAAGGGTATCCATGATAAGAGTATAATGGAAAGATTGGAGAATGAAATTTCTCTTTTGGTTCTTTGACAAGTTAGGAGGGAGGGTGTTATCTTTCAAGTATGTATAAATTTGGCCATAGCGGGAGGAATCATGCCCAACAAGGTGACAAATAATTTGGGAATCATGACAGTTATGGGTAGGGTAAAACAACTCTTCCACAAGGAATTCGTAATGCTCTTGATTTTCCTTTATCTGCAGTAGAGAAGCAAGTGTTTCAATGGCATCTGCTACTTTGTTGTCATTTCTCAAAATTTTCTCAAAAGTGATTTCTACAAAATACTTCTTGAAATCATCTACCATATTTTTATAAGGCATTAGTTTGTCATCCTTTGTTTGATAATCATCATTAATTTGATTGATGAAGAGTTGAGAGTCTCCAAAAACTTGTAATTGTGTTATGTTCCATTTTATGGCCATCTTGATTCCTATGGCCAAAGCTTCATATTCTATTGTATTGTTGGTGCATGGAAAACTCAATTTATATGCCTTTGGAATTCTATGACCTTGCGATGTGATGAATAAATTTCCTTCTCCTGATCCATGCTGGGTATATGAACCATCAAAGTGCAACTACCATGTCTGTTTGGTGACTATGAGTATATCAACATCTAGAAATTTAATGTTTAAGGGATGATCATGTTGAAGTGGTGATTCGGCCAGCTGGTCTGCAATAAATTATCCCTTGATAACTTTTCGGTCCACATATTCAATATCAAATTCGCTCAAGATCATGACCCATTTTGCTAATCTTCCTATTAGTGTCGCCTTACCGAGCAAATACTTTAATGGAGTGAGAGAGTAGATAGTGTCACAAATTTTGGGAAGTGAATACTACTACTAAGCATGCTTTTTATGTTGGTGAATAATTGAGCTCGTATCCCACTCATGTTTTGTTGATGTAGTAAATAGCTTGTTCTTTTCCTTCATTATCCTGATGTGTGAGCATAACTCCTAATGATACTCCTGTGGCTGATACATATAGTAACAACAACTTCCCTTGAATTGGTGACATTAGAACTGGTGGTTACATGAGATATTCCTTGATTTTGTTGAATGCTTCTTCACATTGATTGTCCCATTTGAAATAAGCATTCTTGTGCAATAGATGTGTAAATGGCTGACACTTATCAGCTAACTGAGCAACAAATCTCCCAATTAACTGCAATCTTCCTTGAAGTGATCTGAGTTGACTGATATTCTTGGGGAGATGCCATTTCCATGATTGCATTAACTTTAGCCGAATCTACTTCTATACCTCTAACTGAAACAATGTATCCCAGTAGCTTACCTGAAGTGACACCAAAGTCACATTTCTTAGGATTGAGCCTTAGCTTGTATTGTTCTAACCAATCAAATAAATTTTCCAGCATTTCTAGATGTTCCTCTCTGTTGTATGATTTTGCCAATATGTCATCTACATAGTCTTCCATGAATGTATGCATCATGTCATGGAATATTATTGTCATGGCTCTGTGATAAGTAGCACCTGCATTCTTTAGTCCAAATGGCATGATGTTCCAATAAAAAGTACCCCATGGATGCATGAAAGTTGTCTTTTCTTGATCTTCTAGAGCTATTTTAATCTGATTATATCCTAAGAAATCTTCCATTAGAGAAAACATGGAATGTCTAGTAGTTAAATCAACAATGATGTCAATATTAGGCAAAGGAAAGTCATCCTTTGGACATGCATTATTGAGATCTCTGAATTCTATACATACTCTAATACTTTTATCCGGTTTAGAAACAAGAACTATGTTTGATATCCATTGAGGATATGCTATAGGTTTGATGAATCCCACGTCCAGTAATTTCTTCAGTTCTCCTTTGACAAGGAGAGCTATATGAGGATGCATCTTTCTCAATTTATGTTTTACTGGTTTAGCTCCTGGAGTGACATTTAGGCTCTGCATTATAATATTTGGATCCAACCCTGGCATGTCTGCATATGACCAGGCAAAATTGATTTGTCATCTTTTGAAAAATTCTAGATATTTTTGCTTTTCTTGTTCTGATAGAGAGGTTGTCGGATGTAGAACCTTTGGTTTATTTGTTGTTCCAATGTTGACTGCCTATGTTGGTTCAATCAGTATAGATGATCTTTCTTGATAATATTTAGGTAAGGTGTCAAATCTCCCATCTTCCGGTGCCTCAAGGAGGTTTTCACCATTAGATGTGTCCTTTCTTTTTACTTTTCTTTGGTCTAATGTTGCCAATAAATGGTTTTCAACATTAGTCCTGATATTTATTTTTATTTTTACTTTTGTGACTGGGAGATTTGGCACCCACTTGACTGGAAGATGCGTTGGTGAAATCCCTAGTGGAAGTTGTTGTAGGCTCAATTACATTGAGCTATAAGGCTATAGCGTGGTCATCAGGAAAGGTATAAATTTCAATATGTTCTTCTTTATCCCAGTCAATAAGTTCAGGATGTACTAAAGGTAAGGGATCTTCAGGTTGAGATGTTTCAAATGCAATAAGGGTCATGATAGAAATGTTAAAGTCTTCAATACGTATTTCAATGTCTAGGACAATACTCTCATCAGAATGACATCTCACAAGTAGTTCCTGATCGTCCTCGATTAAATCCAAGTTGGTTGAATGTTATTCTAATTCAAGTGATCTAGTTCCTAACATTTGTCCTACATACGCATGGACTACATCGACACCCACATCTTCTTCATTGAAAGTTTCTTCAGCTGATTGTTTAGAATAATAGGAATCCCATTCCCATTCATTAGAATCTATCTCACTGTCAGTCTCCAATCTATAGATTTGTTCACATAGCTTTTGGTGTGTTTCTTCTATTTTCCTCGCTATCTCTTTTCTTCTCTCATATTCAACTTCCTTTGGGCTGATATTTAGTTCTATTAGTATTTCTATTAGTTCTCTTTTCTTTATACCATCTTCTTGTCTTTTTTAATTGGGAGTTGACTCTACTTGGGAAGTGCCTTTATTTTGTCTTTCTTGCTGATCAAAAGCTCTCTCTTTTTGTGATCTTATATTTTCTTGTTCTTTTTGTTTGGCAGAGGCTTCTTCTCTTTAGATTGCAAGTTGCTCTTGTCTTTTGTCATGTTCATCTTTTTGATGCATATAAAATGTTTATTCTTATGGAGTAATTTTTCCATACCCCAAGCCTGATTTGTCTATAGCCTGCTGAGTATGAGGCTGTATGGGTTCTGAGATACCTTCTTTTCTTTTTCCTATAGGACCTATTCTAGTGTATCCCATTTTCTGAAGAATGTTAAATCTTTTTCCATATTTTTTTGTGGGTATTCTGACATTGTTGATGTTTTGTTGAACTTATTCATCTTTATATAGCCATTGTAGCACATCTTTGTCCTTTGTTTCCTTAGATAATGTCCCAACACTAACAAATTCTCCATCAAATATTGGAAGAGGTTTTACAACTAGTTGTTGTTTTGAGTTTGATGGTTTACCATAAGATTTAGGAGAAAGTGGTAACTATGAAAGTGAATATTCTCCATTTTCTCAATCCCTTAGCTGTATTTGTTTTTCAAAACTTGACAAGATTAAGGAAAATGATTTTTCCTTGGATTGTGTGCTTGAAGACAATGTCTCTATTATACAGAACAATGACCACTTGTGCCGATTTCAAATTACTACAATATTGGAATGGATTCGAGTCCACTGAAATTGTGATTTCTTGCCCATTGTATGAAAACTTTAGGCACTGGTGATAAGTTGAATGAATAGCTTGTGTGTAATGTATCCATGGTCTTCCCAAAAGTATGTTGTATGATAAATCCAGGTCTAGGAATTGGCATGCTGTATCTTTTTGTAAGGGTCCTACTCTGATGGGTAATACCACAATTCCTTTGGAGGAACGCTCTTCTTCATCACATGCTTTGATTGTGATCTTTTTACGGGGATCAACTGCATCTTTAGAATAACCCAAAGCATGAACAAGACTTAATGAGAAAATATTCAAGCTAGCTCCTTCATCTATTAGGACACATTTAACATGCATTTTATGAATAAGGACTTCAATATGTCATGGAGCATTATGGGGATGTTGCAAAGGCATGTTATATTCTTCTATGAATGATAAGAAATGAGGAGCTATGAGGTGTCCCACCATGGTTTGGAATTGATCTACATCAAGATCTTTGGATACCGTCGTATCTATAGCACTCTTTCTAATATTTCTTTATGTGTGGGTTAAAGTTGTAAAAGTTCTAAAATTGATATTTGCGTGGGAGTTTTATGTAATTGATCTGCTAGACTGTATTTTTTTAAAGTGGATGACGTGTCCATTGTAGGACTAGGAAAAACAACTTTGGCTTTGCTTCTCATGATAGCATAAGCGGGTTCTTGTTGTTGCTTCTCTTTGACCACAATCACATTAACCACATTATCATAAGTATGAGCATAGTTCACTTTTTCTTTACCCTTGCCATTATGCACTGTTGATGATTCACCATTCTCATAATTAGGAAGTGGAGTTTTGAAAGTTGTATTTGATTCGTATGTCTTATGCCCATCCACAGTTATGACATCATTGTCAATGAAATCTTGGATGACATGTTTTAACCACTGGAAATCATTTGTTTGGTGTCCTTTGTTTCAATGGAACTCACCATAATGGTTGTCATTCCATCAAGTAGGTTTTACCTTGAGTTCAAAGTTTCTTGCTTCTGGAAAGGTAATCAATTTGTATTCAAGAAGTGTCTTTAAGGCTGACCCAGGTGGTTCACCAATGTTAGTAAATTTCCTGCAAAAGAAATTGTTAAGAGATTATTTTTGTTGATTATTATCTTGTTTAAATTTTTTTGTGTGATTTGATAGATTGAAAATCAGTTGCTTTGGTTTCACATCATTACTATCCACTAACCCATCATTGATAATGTTTTGATTTCTATTCCAAAATTTGGGTTTATCATTGTTGGTATTGTTGTTGGGAGGAGGATCCTTCTTTGTATATCTTCAACTCTCCCTTCTTTACCATAGCTTCATCCATCCTGATTCCATTATCAATCATATTTTCAAAACTTGAATGACATTGCATTTTTAGGTTATAACTCATTTGTGTGTTTTCCATCTTTTCATATTCTAGCACCTTACAAGGATATCGTGCAGCTAATCGTCTCCATCTCTGTAGAAATTTCATGAAAGGTTCTCCACTCTTTTGTTTGGTGTTATTGTTACCTATTTTCACTACAAGCTCAATATGCCTCAGAAGGAGAAACAAGTGCTAAGTATGAAAAGAATACATGTTTTTGTGTAACTTGTTTGCTTCATGTGCAGACATAGGGAAAATAACTTTTTGTTCATTGAATTATAGCATGTGGGGTAAAATATGGCTCCCATGAGGGTTGAGCCCAGCATACTGAGGGACATGGGTGTTTCTTTGAATTTTTTTGAATTTTTACCTTATCGACAAGACCTACCCTGATGACCTAATAAGAAGTGCAGAGTGTGGAATGTTGTCATCGGCTATTGGAAGGAGCTATCCCATGTTATCTTGATGACTTGATGGAAAGGTCCAGTCGTAGACCATTATCCCACATTGGTCGTGCAAAGTAAATTTATCATATTTATATGCAAGGCCACATATATCCTTAGTGTCAAAGCTTACGAGTTTTTGACAAGGAGTAGTTTAGCATTGGTGGGCCCCTCGCATGCGCGAGCATCTCAAAGCGGCCAAATTTTGTAGTAAAAAGGAAAATTAACGGGCAAGCAGGTTACAAAAGATCTTACGGCCATCGCTATACCACTATGCAAAAGTGCTCAACTGTTAATCTCTGTGACTTAGCGACTGATGAGGTGGCATCTAGCTGGAAGATTGAGGTGGCGCCTAGGTGGATCATGTGGCAAAATAGGGGCTGACACATGGTGACACCGTGGCATAAGAGAGAGCCACTCTGAGAGACTAAAGACTGAGCAAATCAATGTAGATCAACGGTGATCAAGAAAGATCTTATGGCTGTTGTGATGGGAAGATAATCACCAAATACTCCCCGCGACTTGGCGACAAAGCATGTACCGAAAAGAAAAAGTTAAAGCTCGAGCAGATCACTAAGATCCAATAGTAGATCAAGGAAGATTAGACAATGGAGTGACATTTCGAGGCTATCCATGACTGTCATTGTACCACGGTTGTGAAGTTCTTGGAATGAATACCCTCGCGATAGGTGGTAGGTTAGGTGGTGCTCAGGTGGACTTTGAGAAAATAACAAGGTGACATGTGGTGACATGCCTCGCGACAGGTGGCATGTCATCAAAGTGAATGTTGAACAAACCTTGGCTGCGATAGATCTCTAAATGGTTTCTCTGAATGCTTCAGTTTCATCGAAATAAGAGGTATCGATGAAACTGCAGTTTCGATGAGCCATGAATAGTGTTCACCGAGGGAGGTACTTTGACCGAAAGACTGATGTCGAACAAACCAAAGTAAAATGGTGGGTCTGGTGGTGTTGAGGTGGTAGATGAGGCCGTGCTCAGGTGGATCAGGGGGCAAACCAGAGATTGACATGTGGCACGGATGGATGAAGAGGTAAAGGTCGAGAAGATCAAGAAAGATCAATGGTGATGCAAGAGATCTAACGGCCATCACTATACTGCTATAGAAAGAAGATCACCAGTTATCTCCGTGACTTGGCGACAAAGCGCATGCAGAAAAGGTGAGCACCTCAGGTGAGATAAAGATCGAGCAGTTTGAGGGCAAATCAACGGTCATCGCTATACCACATGATGAATATGCTTGATAGTTATCCCCTATGACATAGCAACTGGGGACGTGATAGAACAGGTGGCTTTCCAAGTGGGCTCAGAACGAATGAGGATGTGCCATGTGGTAGAGAGTAGATGAAGGACCAAGGCAGACCAAGCCCAATGGTAGATCCAAGTGGCAAGAAAGGTGGATCTCATGAGCAAACCAGTGGTTGACACGTGGTGACACCATGGCATAAGAGAGAGCCGCTCAGAGAGGTTAAGACCAAGGAAGATCAAGGAAGATAAACAATGATCACAAAGATTTGACGGTTGTCACTAAGGTGCAAGGAAAACTTGCACGCCCAGTTATCGCTGTGACTTAGCGACTGATGATGTGGTGGTTTAGATGGAGCCCAAGTAGTGGCCACAGTCAAGTTATATTGTAACATGTGGCAATGGTTTGCAGACGGGTGACTCAAAAGTGGGCCCATTTTGAAAAAAAAGTAGAGTAGTTAAAGGTTAACCCTTGCGACATAGCGACAAGCCGTCAGCAGTCCCGACAGTTTCTGTTATGTGATGACGGTTAATGCAGGCAGCTAAATCAAATGGTCAGGTAACCGGTAGCGTCCAGGTGCACTCAGCACGAAATGACATGAAGTTGTGTTCAGTTTGGCTATTATTTTTTTGCAGTTTTGGAGGAGTTTCTCTCTCAATTAAGCCCCCTAATTTTGAAGAAAGGCTTAGACTTGATGACAGTTGATCCATCTTGGAGCCAAAAAAAATTGTGAGCTTTTGTATAAGTAATTGTTTTTCACTCTTTTTTTTTTTGGGGGGGGGGGGGGGGGGTTCGGGAGTTTTGGTACTCTTTCAACAATAGAGATTCATGCTCCTGTAACTCATTTTATTTTGAGCATTATTCAAACTTTGTAATGAGAAATACTACTTGTTTTCAATAAACAACTAAATCCTTCTCTTATTTTATGTGTTCTAAATGTTGTTGTGAATATATTTGGATGAATTAGTTGTGATTATTATCAAATAATTCTTCATTTTATCTCTATTCCTTCAATTTTCAATGCATGGTTAAGCATACTATAGTGCAGATTAGTGTTTGAGTTATACTTTTTGGTAAATGAAGTCGTGGGAACTATCTTTGTTCTCCTTCACAAAAATATCAGAAAAATTGAACCTTTCACATGAGGCGTTTATGCAAAGTATGCAATATGGAGTTTTCAGTGTTTAGTTTCTCTTTATTGGATTCTTGTGAGTTCCTTATCATTGCAAGTCATTTTTCAATCATTGGTGGATCACCTAGCAGTAGTTAATTTTCAGTTTTATGCATATCCTTCTTCCCTTTTCTCAGAAAGTCATTAAGATTCTATAGGTGATTAAATAGGAAGCCGACCTATAATCCGGAGGTCTGCTCTCATAATAGGATACCCACAGCCTGAGAGTAGTCCAATGTGTCACTGGATTGCAGGAATTTTAGGCTTGCATCAGGTGCAAATCCATGTGACAACAGTTATAGAAGTCTAGCATTGTGACCTCATGTTGTGTGTTGTAAGATTATTGTGAAACAAACTTGTCCACCAATTCTGAGAATGATCTAATTCTGGGTGGAAGTTTCAAGAACCATTCCATAGCTTGTCCACTTAAGCTCTTTGGAAATAACCTCATTAAGTATGTGTCTTCATGTGCGAACTTCATGCTCATCATGCAAAATTCTCTTATATGATCTTGAGGATAAGAGCTTCCATTATATTTGCCATATCTAGGAGTTTCACAATTTGTAGGAAAAGGTATCATGTTGATACTTCTATCAAACAGGTAAGGATAGATTTATTAAATTGAATACCTCTTAGTAGTTCCCCTTTGTATATCTTGAATTTGTGTTTGAAGCATTTGTATTTGTTGCGTGAGAGCTAAGAGAGGATCATTGACACAATTTATCCTTGTATCATCATGATCCCTTCTTGTACCATCATGATCCCTTCTTGTGTCATCATTAGGTCTTCATGTGTACTCATTGGTTCTTGTGTCATCATGATTCCTTCTTGTGTCATCATTAGTTCTTTGTGCATCCTCATTAGTTCTTTGTACATCCTCATGAGTTCTTGTATCATCAGGAATTCTTGTGCTATCCTTTTTGTGACTGAAAATATCTTTGTTTTATTCATTGTCATTGTAAGTGTCACTTGATCCTCCCCTTGGTCTTAAATTGTTTACGTCAAAATTGTTGGCATTCTACACTCTAATGAGAAATGATGGTGTTGTCATTGATGGCAACCTACTGGCAACCTTCTGGCAACCACCTGACATTCATCTGGTAAATCCACTCACATAGACATCTACATATGGTACCAATAGACACTTCACCGGTAGTGGCTACAATGTATACCGACACTCCAGCCGACAGGGAATAAACTTTTGTATTTAATGTAATTATCTTTTATAAAGCAGACATGGAATATTGTAAAAGACTCATATATATGTATGAGATCTTATAGGTCATTTTGTAGTAGAAGAAGAAGAGAGTAGTTGTGAATTATGTATAAGGAGATATAAGTTGACAACAAAGCTTTTTGGTTATAGTATGAGCTTCAACCGGTATTGAACCTGGCATAGTTGATGCTAATTTGAAGTAGTACATTATATTGGATTTTCATAATCCATTTTGTAAGTCAGTGAGACTTCTATCTTGTAAATTGAGCAGTGAGCTCTAGGCAGTTGGCATTCCTACATGTGTAGTCCCCTCATTGTAAGTAATATTTATTCTTTGGCCAGTGAGTGAATATTGTGGGTCACAAATCCCACCAAGGTTTTTCCCACACCGGGTTTCCTTGTTAAACATCTTGTGTTATGGTGTGCTTTCTATGTTGTCTTTATTGTTCCTATCTACTGCATTAATTCTTATTTACCAGTACACTATTTTGGAATGCAAAATACTTAATAAGGTTAAATATTCTCCACACTGATTAGATATTGAGTCACCCCCCCCCCCCCCCCCCTCTCAGTATCTTTGGGACTATCATTAATCCTAACAATTGGTATCAAAGCCTGGTCCTCTATTTTCAAAAGCCTAACAGCTTGAGGAAGATTCTGACACTAGTACAAATGGAGAACTTAAGAAAGCAATTGGAAGGAGCTCTTGTAGACTATGATTCAGAGAAGTTGAAGAATATCAAACTTGAAGATGATCTAAGGACTGCACAGGAATTCATTCAAGGACTTCAAGAGAATCTTACTATTGCTAGAAATAAAAGAAAAGAATTTCATAAGAAGATGCATAATGACAATGATGAAAATGAAACTCTTAATGAACTTATGAACAAGATGAGACAAGAAAACCTTACTATGAGGAATGAAATGCAAGATATGACTATGATATTTTATAAAGACATTGAAGACAAGAAGAACAATGAAGATGACTTGACTAGGAGACTCAATGATGCTAGAAATAAAAATCTAAGACTCAGTCATGAAAATGATATGTTAAAGATAGATCTGATTCACATGAAACATGATAAAACTAAACTTATGAGACAAATGGGAATTCTGGCAAATGAGTTGGCTACTGCAAAGAAACACAAAGAGAAATTCAAGAAAAGTTCAGAAGAACTTGATGATATGCTGAAAAGTCAGAAACCTAATGGAGATACAAATGGACTTGGATTTGAAGTTGGTGAAATTTCTAGTACTGCAAACAATCATGATCACAGTAAACTGGTAAGACAACCTAATGCTTACAAATTTAATGGGAAATGCTTTAATTGTAACAAGTTTGGTCATAGAGCAAATCAATGTAGATCTAAAAACAATCAGAACATTAATGAATCCATTGGTCAATGTTCCAAATGCAACAAAGTTGGTCATAATTCAGAAAACTACAGAATGAATGTAAGATGTTATGTTTGTGGAAGATTTGGGCACTTATCTAATCAATGCAGAACACAAACCAGCATAGGATATGGAAAGGATATTTAGAAGAATAATGTGACTTGTTATGCTTGTAACAAGATTGGACATATTGCAAAATTTTGTAGAAGAAAGACTTCACCCACAAACAATAAAGGACCTAGTTTGAAAGGCAAAGAAAAGGTTGATGAGGTAAAGCAAGAATTTTCAAAACAATGGATTAGAAATACAGATCAAAATGTTGATGAGACTATTTCTTCACTGGTAGAATAGAGTATTACTCCACCGGCAAGAAATTATTCATCCAACTATGAAGTAACCCTTTGGGGGTATTGCAACAAGTTGAACATCATGTAGATTACCCTTGGTTGATGGTGAGAAGATAGATTTCTTCTTTATTGGCAGATGTGTTAAGTTTTCACTTAACCGGCGAGCATTTATTGTGGTTATTGAAAGAAATTTTATTATAAATCATCAGTTTTCCTTCATTTTTGATTTACCGAGCATTCAAATTAGCAGAGAGCACGAAATCCAAGCAAATAAATTCAAGGCAAAGAAGTGAAGCGATTTCTTTCTAGAACTCAAACATTATCAAGCAACTTAAGGTATTTTTCAAATGGCTTCCTCTTCTGCTCCCGAATTTATTGCAAACCCTACTATTGTGGAAAATATAAACTACCCTAGAACCGTATTTAAAATCATTCCCGAGATAGCTAAGCAAGATAATTCCATAGGTGCATTTTCAAATATTCCTAAAGGTGTAGCTTATGCTGAAGACCCTAGGATTTGTATTCACTGCAATATTGAAGAACTAGGTTCTGAGGAAGTGTTAAAAATGTTTAAAACCATAATTTGTGATGAAAATGGCAATGTCAAAGCCAAGAACAAGGTTATTGATACTTTAGGTTTTGTGGAAATTTTGAACATCCCTGAATTTCTGGAGGAAGTTGTGAGAATTGTTCGAAGTAGGGCACATGGAGAATTTATTTGGTTAGATTCAGTCTGCAAATTCACCCGACAAGCAATTAGGGAAGTGACAGGTCTACCCTCAACCAGTAGCAGACCTAAAAAAACTAAGAAGGTTCCTAACAACAAAGTCATGACCTTAATCGGAGCAACATCTAGGCTATAAGGCTACACATGCAAACAAACTTAACTCATTTTCTAGTATTTGCATTAACAGTGCTTATGAAATGGTAAACAATAATGCAAAAATAGATGTTTGTGAATGGCTGAAGGATGAACTAATTGATAACTTGGAGAAGATAAAAGGTAATAAGAAAGGGACATTTCATTTTGGCAGTCTCTTGGTATACCTTATGTTGTATTTCTCAAAGGAAATCCCCGGTATTGGATAGAAAGACTTTGGATATGACATACCGGTAGGCAAACAATTGCAAGAAGCCTTCACCGGCATGGGTACTACTAAGGAAAACAACATAACTAAATACTTGAAGGCTTCCCAAACCAAAATGAAAACAAGAGAGAGACTACCACAGAGTGTAGTAGATAAATATGATAAGGAAATATGTTTTGTGATTAAGAAAGATGAAACATGGATGGAAGCCATATTACCTAGAACTGTATGGGTAACAGAAATGGGTTATGAGGTAGATATCAACATTGTTGAAACTTATGCAAAAGCCTTATTAGATGCACCTAGAGATCCATCGAAAGAAGTTTTTGGTAGTGCTGAAACAATTGAAAGTGGTGTACAAACAATGAAATAAAGGAAGAGAAGAGAAAAGTATATAAGAGATGCTTCAAAGTAGGTAAAAGAAATTCAAAAAAATGTTATGAACCTTACTGGTATAAAGGAAAGTTAACTAGAAGGATTGCAACTAGAGGCACACATCTCATTGGTTGGCACATCGTCTGACAGTGAGATACCTGTAGAATTCAAGAGAGTTGATAGGAAGAGAAAACCCACACCGATACCCTCTCCTCCACCCAAGAAAACAAGAACCTTGAGAAAGAAACAACAAGCAGTAAGGCAAGCGAAAAAGAAACTTACACCCAAGAAGAAATAGAAATAGGTTATACCTCCATTGGATAATTTACTAAATGAAATCATGGATGACGGTAACTTGGCAAATGTGAGAAAATTGTATAACACATTCACTAATTCAGAAAAGGAAAGTATTGAACACAATATTATTCTACATCTGAACATATACAAGAAAGTGTTAATTGAAGTGGTAGATGACTTACCAAATGATCTATATAGAAGGTTAGATGCAAAGAGGATTGCAGTAATGGAGTTAGACAAGAAAATTAAAGTTGAAAAACTTCTAGCTATACATCTAGTTAACTCGAAAGAGGAAATTGATGACCTAATCTGTGAAGCCAACATATCAGTTTTTGCTAGTGGTCAGCGGCAAGTGAGCTTAATGGCTGGTAGAGTTAATGAAATTGCAAAGGAAATAGCTGATAAATGGGATATTTTTTTGTAGAAAAAGAAAAACAAGAGGAATTGAACAAGTTGAAGAAAACATTTAAGGTTTATCAGAAGGATAAGGACAAAGAGAAAGGTAAAGTTGGTGGAATACCAAACATCAAAATAACTGACAACTTACCACCACCCTTGGATACTGCACTGGTACATACTGATGATCCATCGGCTATCGACAATATAGGTACAACACATGATGACACTAACCATGAATCAAAAATTCTATTCACCATGAATTTTGATACTCAAGAAGTGAACATTGTTGTAGACAAGGATAACATAGAGGTAAAGAATGATATTGCTGATAGTGGAAACATTGCTGAGCAGCTGATAGAGAATGTTGAAGTTGAAATGCAAACAGAGCAACCATTGGACATTGGATTCGATACTGGAATGAATATTGGTAGTATAGATGCTGGCACTGAGAAATATACAAAGACAAAGATACCAACAGTTGAGCACACAGAGAAACCAACAAAGAAACCAACCGAGCAACCGATAGAGGCACAGGTACACATTGAGATAGTAAAACCAGTAATCACTGAGAAACCCAAACCACTACAGGTTGAAACACAAACTCAAACTGATTCACCGGAAGATGATACAAGCAAATTGGTAACTAATATTGGAAGCACTGAGGTAATCAAGGTAGTTGATTAAACATCCGGTACTTCTTTAAGTGAATTCAGGCCTACCAATGTGACATAAGTACTCTTGGACTCTATTAAGAAGATAATTGACTGTAATGCATTGGCTTATAAAGAAATGATGATACAATACCTATTCTTAAGACTATTGCACCAAAATGTAATATAGATCATGTAAAGGATTCTTTAGGACAGTTGGACACATTGTCTAAATTTTTGGCTGGAAATGTAATAACAGTTGATAAGGTGAATGAGGATACATTCAAAGAGAAAATGGAAAAAAAAGGAAAAATCATTTGAGGATACAATAAAGAAGTGCACTGAACATATTAACACACTTTTACCGGCACTGAATACAACAATTTTGGAGTATAAGGAACTGTATAGAGAAACATGCAAGCCACATCTGTTGACACAGGACATTGAAAAGGAAATAAGCAGAGTACAAAAGGAGATAGATGATATAGCTGATGACATTATTGGTTCATCCAAACCTATATCAGTTATTGAGAAAGAAATAGTAGGTTTTGAGGAAAAGTTGGAGAAATTTGAGAAGGAAAAAGCAAGGATCAAAGAAAATGCCAGAGAGCTTAAGTATAAACTTAGTCCTAAGTTGGATACTCTTATCTCTCTGAGAAATGAGATATCTAAGGCATTAATTCAAGGAGAAAGATCACCGAAGGAACATATGCATCATCTTACCAGCACGATCCAATGAATTGAGGCAACCATGAATGACAACAATAGATTCATGCAAAGTTTAAACTTGGTTTTGGTAGACATATTTCAGATTGTAACTAATTGGTTACAAACCATAAGGTGAAATTTTGCAATCATTTGACAATTTTTGACAACCTTTGTCATTGATGTCAAAGGGGGAGTAGTAGACAGAGAAAAATGATCATTCAGAGGAGATCATCTACTCAGGGGGAGCACATCTTTTTGGTAAATTTTTAGACTTCACTTTTTGGAAACAGTTTTTGGATTTTTCTCATGAGTGTTGCCATCAATGCCAAAGGGGGAGATTGTTGGCATTCTACAATCTAATGAGAAATGATGGTGTTGTCATTGATGGCAACCTACTAGCAACCTTTTGGAAACCACCTAACATTCATCTGGTAAAGCCACCGGCACCAGCATAGACATCTACATACACCGACAGACACTTCACCGGCAGCGGCTACAATGCATTCCGACACTCCAGCCGACAGAGAATAAACTTTTGTATTTAATGTAATCTTTTATAAAGCCGATGGAATATTGTAAAAGACTCATATATATGTGTGAGATCTTATAGGTCATTTTGTAGTAGGAGAAGAAGAGAGTCGTTGTGAAATATGTATAAGGAGATATAAGTTGACAACAAAGCTTTTTGGTTATAGTATGAGCTTAAACCGGTACTGAACCTGACATAGTTGATGCTGATTTGAAGTAGTACATTGTATTGGATTTTCATAATCCAGTTTGTAAGTCAGTGAGACTTCTATCTTGTAAATTGAGCAATGAGCTCTAGGCAGTTGGCCTTCCTGCATGTGCAGGCTCCTCATTGTAAGTAATATTTATTCATTGGCTAGTGAGTGAATATTGTGGATCCCACCGAGGTTTTTCCCATACCGATTTTCCTCATTAAACATCTTGTGTTATGGTGTGCTTTCTATGTTGTCTTTATTGTTCCTGTTTATTGCATTAATTCTTATTTATCGGTACACTATTTCGGAATGCAAAATACTTAATAAGGTTAAATATTCTCCACACTGGTTAGCTACTAATTCACCCCCCCCCCCCTCAGTATCTTTGGGACTATCATTAATCCTAACAAAAATCTTGCGGGAGCGTAGCACCAAATTTTGCTAACATTAGGAAGTATTTTTCTTTTTCATTCTCCAATATTTTCTCCATAAATTTATCAAATTTAGGATCTAGTTTGATTTCTATAATGTGTTGATCTGTTATCTCTTCTTCTTGTATTTCATTTTTGTGTGCCATTTCCTCATGATATTCTACCATTTCAAGTGTTTCTATTTTTGTTTCTTCGATCTTTCGGCTCTGAGCCTTGATTAAAATGGGCATACATGTGTTTTGAATGTTTTGCAAGGTTTCAATTTTCTATAATGTGCCCCAATAAGTGATCAATTGTTGAGGTAAATATGATAGATTGGTAAGACATGAAATGGTCATCCAAGTATTTGCGAGTTTGCAAGCTTTTCAATCTTAGTTTGGAGTGCAAATTTTGTGATTTTTGATATGACCAAGTTCAATAGGAATGATACATAATATGATAGAGAATGAGGTTAATCTGATCAAAGGGTTGTAGTTTTGTGATAAAGGATGATAGATCCTAATGAGAAACTATGTTTGAATGATCAGTTTATCAAAGAAAATGTGATGATGCACTTTGATATGTTAGATCTTGGACTTGTTGGAAATGAATACTTGAAACCCTAGAGTGTCTAGTTTTGAATTTGTTTTGACAGAAGATAACTTGACCTAGAAACCAAAGAAGACAACCTATGCACAAGATGGAAAATACTAGGTATATGCTCACTGTAGATTGATTAGGCAAGTACGATAGATCTGAAAAGGCATACAAAAACACAAGTTTCTAGACTGATGAGAATAGAGTCTTGTACGACGAAAGACTGTAATCCAGACGACAATTTAGTGACTGCTAGATCACAAAAGGGAAATCTTGTACAATCTACTACCTATACTGGTACGATAGTTTAGGATGAACTAGATGATAATTCTTAGAAACTAGAATGAAAAAATGGAAGACTCATACGACATTTTAGGATGAACCAGATGATAATTCTCAAAAACTAGAATGACAAACTGGAAGACTCGTATGATAGTTTAGGATGAACCAGACAATAATTCTTAGAGACCAGAATGAAAAACTGTAAGACTTGTATGACACAGGACTGGACAGGGATGAGTTTCCAGCAAGTACAAAGTTTTGACCAATGAATTTAGATGTTTTGATTATTTTCTCCAGTTTCCGTATTTCAGTTTCAATTTCAAGGGCAAAAACATAGCAAACACGCTAGATGCAAAGTGACTTCAAGCACATCATGCTAATCCTAAGGAAGTTGGATGAGAGAGAAAACCTTTTCTTGCATACTCGAGTACACACCCAATAACTAATCAAAATACAGTTGTTAAGTCTCATGCAATGGATTCTCAATGTTGTATTAGCTGACTCCAAACACTAATGGGGGCACGATATGGCAAGTATCTTGGGAGAGTTACTATCTCTCTTGCACAAAGATTATCCCCCTTTCGGAGGTGAACTGAGTAGCTTCTATCTTAAAGTTCTTAATAAGTATTTCCATTTGAAATTACCCCTTGAAGTTGTGCAATAATTATTGAGGTGTATATCTTGACAAGGTACCCAAAAAAGATGTAGTCACGCAAGCATGATTGAGACTGCAAGGCCCTACAAAATGCCCAATATGAGAGATCTCAAAAAGAAAACTCAAATAATTTCATCCTCTGAGACTTTAATCTTGAGAGGCCTATTTATTATAATGAGTCAGAGTGCTTAGGTCTATTTGTACTCACTTGGGTCATTCTCACATGGTGATTACTTTTTCCCACTATGACAGGCCCGCTAAAGGAACACAAATCTCAAACTCAAAAAGATTCAAGGGTCGGGGTTTTTGATTGTCTATATAGACAAGAGAATACTCTCTTACCTTTTAGACTCTTATCAAACATGAAAGATAGATTTTTTCATTTACCATATCGCAATTTAAGTGCCTAGAAAACTTAAGAATACATAAAGTTTAGTTGAATCTCCACAAGCAACCTGCAAAAACAACAAATCAATAGTCATATTATTTTTGAGCGACAAGCATGTTCTTGGAAAATGTCTTACAAAAATTGGTTACATTGTGAGAAATCTCAAAACTGATTAGGGTTAGCATTAGCATCATCCAAAATTCAATCAATAAAAACCCTAAAATGCAATCTATTTTTTATACGAGAAAGTAGAAAATCATACAAGATTTCTCACCTAGTCGTACGAGAATTCTCACCTAACTGTACGACAAAGAAAAGAATATCGTACTATAAAGAAAATAATGTCATACGGGTAACTGTAGAATGTACAAACAAAATCTCAGAGGATGACAATTTGATGATCTGCAAGGCCAAAAATTGAGTTTTGGGCCCCACGGTGGGCGCCAATTAATGTTCACATGAAATTAAGAATCTGCATCTGCAACACAAACACTCAATAGATCATTACATGCATGGTTAGTTGATCAAAATCAATAAATGTAAAACCATGACAAATCGACCTATTTCCTCCTAAAAGATGTGAGTATAGATATGCTCTCAGATTTGTCTAAGCAATACCAGTGACTTGACTACACCAAGATGGAGGATTTAATCTATATGAATGCAAACTAGATGAGTGCAAGATTAACAAATTAAGCTAGATTAATCCAAAATGACATGAGATACATGATTGTATGCATGATTAATCTAAAATTCTAATTATGCTAGATGATTGAGATAAAATTGCCTATAGTAATGATGCTACAACTACTAATGCAAGGGATCTTTATTACTCCAAAATGAGAGGTATTTATAGGAATTCCAAGGCCAAAGCTGAGGTGGAAGGAATTGATGGTCCAAATTTGATCTAAAGATATTAAGGGCTAAGATTGGGGAAGTTGGAGAAGAGGTTGGAGGAAGGGACATTTGTCATCTCTATGGTAGCAAGTGTGAAGGAACCTTTCTCATGAGAGGGCAAGTGTCCAAAGGAGGAGACATGTGGAAAAAATTCTCTATGTCTCAAGGGGAGAATATCCAACCCATAAGAGGTTAGGATGTGCAAGAGGATAGGGTTAGTTAAACCTAGGATTAGATAAAATGAGCTAGGTTAGAGGGTGGTTAGGTTAGGTGGTTAGAAGTTAGGAGCCATGTGCTCATTTGAATTTAGAAATTCAAATATGAGGAAAAGATAATTAATTTTAACAAATCATGATTTGATTTGCTTTAACTAATTATGAGATTAAAAGAGAATTTAAAATGGGGGGAGGATTGATTAATTAATCAAAGGGGAATTATTCAAATGAACTTAATCAATAAATCCTTAGATTTATTTATGTAGACTGAATGGGGAAATTAATCAAATTATTTGTGAATTCAATTAATTGGGAAGGGTTATTAATTAAATAACTACGTATTTAATTAATTTTTAGACCATTTTTAGGTGTACATATAGTTAGAAATATGTTTAAACATCCCATAACCATAGAATCTCTTGTTTTGAAAATTATTCATTACTGCTTTGCACATGTTTGACTTGTGACTAAAATTATTGCATATGAAACACTGATCAATAAAGATAGGACCATTGTTTACATTATTCATTCCATATTCATCCTACTTCTGCATTGATTCACCATATGACCCAATTTATTACAATTAGAGCATCTACCATTGAATTTATGAGCATTAGGTTGTCTTACCAAAGGATTCTTATTTTTAGGCTTTGCATTGCTCTGTCCAAATCCAAAGGATTCACCTTTCTCAAATCCAAGTCCTTGCATGTCTTTTCCATGTCTTTGAATTTCCAGCATCTCATAAGCCTTGTTGAGCTAGCATTGAATTTGTCTTTGTATTCATTTACAGTGGCAAGTTCATCTCTTAGGGAAACACCCTATCTTTCAAGTTCTTGACCATTATTCCTTGATTGTGTCAACTCCATCTTTAACTGATCATATGATCTTTCCTTTAATGATTGAGTTAAGCTTTCTTCATTATTATTTTGGTCCTCAATCTCTTTATTCAGCCTCATCATAATGGATTGCATCTCATTCTTCAATGTAACATTCTCTCTCTCAAGCTTGTCAACTTTGTCTTGATTCTCTATGCATTAATGTTCTTTCTCCTTCAGCTTGTCCATAAATTCCTTCATGTTGTCTGTTGTAGAGTTAACTTCATCCTTCAAATCATTAATGAAGTCTTTAGTTACATTCAGGTTTCTCTTTAAGGTACCGATTTAATTCCTTGTTACATCAAGATCTTGCAGCACTAAGTTGTCTCTGAAAATTGGAATCCATTGATTCAATCTCCTAAACATTCCTCAAGTGGTTAGGCTTCCTTAGAGGATCTAGGATCTGATACCAATTGTTGGAATTAAGGAACACTGAGAGGGGGGGTGAATCAGTCATCTATCGATTTTCAAATTTTTAGACTCAATTTTAAACCACCAGAAGCATATGCATGAGACTGAAATGCAGAAACAAAAAACAATCAACCACAAAATCATAACGTCAAGATTTTTACATGGAAACCCAAATGGGAGAAACCACAGTGGGATTTGAACCCACAATATTATTCCACTATGGCTAGTAGAAAAATAATATTATATGAGGGGGAATGCACAAGCATTCAGGCACACTGCCTAGAGCTCACTTTTCAATTACAATAAGGGATAAAACCCTGGAAGGCTCACTACCTTACCGATTAATTACAGTGATCAAATACAATGAATGAACTCCAAAATAGCATCTAACAATGCTTGGATGAGTTCTGGTTAAGTGCCAAATCTTTGGTTGTATCTACTCCATAAATTTTCTATGTTCCTTGTCTCAGTCAACTACTGGATCAAGAATGCGCATGTGAAACTATGCTACAAAGGATTTTCGATCACCACTCACTTGCATACAATCATACCACACACCAAAAATATATTCTACATCAATCTTATATATCTACAATCACAAAATAATCACTTATCAAGTTGGCATGTTGATGTAACATGTAATCATGAGTCAGCTTGACCGAATCACCAAAAAAAAAGCAGATCACCAAATCAATGATAAAATGATCTCTATGCTGGCCCAATCATCCCATGCACAATTCATAACATTGCAATCATCGAAAAGCTTCTAGACCAAAACTTCTCTGCTCAACCTGAAATACTAGATAGGAATCTCAAGAAGAGTTGTCATCAATGACAACCCTAAACCACTACTCAAGCATTGATATCCACCAGATGAGTGTCAATTGCCAACACTATATATATATGGACAACATTATGTGGACTAGATCATTTGTTTTTTTTACTGCATATATATATATGGATTAGATATTATGTGGAGTAGATGTATATATATTTTTGGAAGTTACATTATGTGTAATATGTATAACTTAATAAGAATATATGCGATGTATGTATATATTTTGATCTCCTTTTTGAAAGTATGTCATGCCCAAACTTTTGGGCCAAAACACAACCAACTATTTTATTTTTTTTAAACACTTATTTACGTGCAATCATAGCTTAAATAGTTGTGGCAACTTAACATGTTGTTCCAAATGATTCCTTTCGCTTTTACATTATAAGGTTTTCTAAATAGGATGATGAATTAAAGTTTAAATAGAAACCTAAAGTTTCCATAAAACTCCTAGACGATAAAATCAAAATATTACTTATGTAAAAATTACGATAACTATAATAATCAAGAGATCAAATTAACTTTATAAGGGTACTAATCAATTCACTCAAAAGACCCTTTCTTTAGTTACGTTTTATAATAATAATTAGACCAGCTTCTACTAAGAAGACATTAATATAATTACTAGATTTGATAATATCCATTATTTACTAAATACCAACGCTATCACTATTTTATTTCATTAATATCATCTAATTGAACAGATACATTTAAGGTGCCAAACCTCATTATGATAATTAAATTATCAATAAAAGTATTGTCATACCCAAAAATTTAGGGCAAGGACGAGATAATTTTTTTTTAAAAATCCCAACTTAAAATATTTAACTTCCGTCAATATGAAAACACTAGTGTGTTTGTCTTAACTATATATGTGAGTTAACTCTAACTACTAACTCAAGTAAGAAAAATATTATTTAAATTAAATGCAGAATACTAAAATATATATGATTTTAACTCATCAATTCAGCCCAAAAGATTAAGTTAAATCCAAAAATCTGAATTGATAGACAAGGATAATATTAATTTCCAATAGTCATAAATAGCTTTTAGGGAGTAAATAGATTTAGTCCTAGCACATAGTACCTAATGTCTCAAATTTATTTTAAACAATAATTAAAATGTGACTAACTAATCGACAAAGGGGGTTAATCAAATTAATTCACATAATGAATATTTTCCTGTAAAGCTTCATCTCATATACCTATATCTAGGTGGCTAAAATTTAATCACTATAGATAAATAAATTTCAACAGAAATTAAATTTCCTAAAAGATTGACTTCATGAGTACTTAATTAAAAACATTATATTTTTCTTCTTTAAATAAATCCCTATGTTTATCACAACATAAATTATAAACACTAAGAATGAATTTTTAATCCAAAGTCTACCTTATTCTTATATATTTTCAATATATATATATATATATATATATATATCTGTGTGTGTGTGTGTGTGTATATATATATATTTATATTTTATAATAATTTCCACTTAGTTATAGAAATCCCCATGCAAACCCTAATCTAAAAACATATTATAAAAATACCTCTTAATTTTAAAATTTTCTTTCTTTCTTCTTTTCTACCCTAGCCCTACCCGGGCTAGGGTTTGATTCTTTCTTTTTTTTTTTTTTGTAGGGTGGGCTCACCAAGCGACGACCATGGCGGCTTTGGTGGAGGGGGGGAGGTGAGGTGGAGCATTGGAAGGACGGCGACTGCATTTGGCAAGGGTGAGCGGAGGCCAAGGGTAGCTCCCCGCAGGGACGACAACGCCGTCACTGTGGGTCGCCACCCATAGTGGAGGCCGAAGCCTCCCACTATGGGTTGTGGCTCATAGTGGCGGCTGCAGCCGTCACTAGGGAACTCACCACCCACTGAATGGAGGGGGCCGCACTGCGGGGATGACCATAGGGGGCCGAGCCCTCTCCAAAGTAATTTTTTTTTTGTTTTTATATATATATATATTATAGGTACACTCCAAAGGTGAAAACAAATAAACATATATATATATATATATATGAATATAAATTTATTTCATAAATATTTATATATATTTATAGATTTATATTCTTTTTTTATATATATTTTTTATTCTAAAATACTTGCTGCTGAAACCACAAATAGACTTATTTTCTTGAATTTATTTTCTACAATGTTTATCGGACAGATAAAATTAACTTATCCAGCAACTATATGACTATGAAAATTATTTAAATCGATTAACTATCTAACTCTAGCTTTCTAATTTCTACTATTAAGTAATCAACAGAATTCATTAATTTTATCAGCAACTTATTAAAGCTAGAACTTATTAAAATAAAACTATAGGAAAGCTTATAAGAACTTTAGATCTTATTTCTGCAATTGTATTAAATGACAGAATTAAATAAAACTATAATTTATTAATTTCAAACCCTAGAGATGGCTATAAAATCTTTGATTTTATTTTCTGCAAATAATTTAAATAACAGATTTTAAATACTAAGTTTTGCATTTCCATACATAGATCTAAAATGTATTATTTCTAGCCTATCACATGCAAGCATATCTAGTCCATTTATCTTCTAATAATTCATTTTAAATGCGTAAGGGAGATAACAATTTTCTTTCTTTTCAAATTATCCTATACACACATTTTTTTTTAAAAACATAGGAACCAAATAAAAAATGATCTTTTTTTTCTTTCAGCAATATAACTTAAATGACTATTACAAATATTTAAATCTTATCTCCTAGATACTCTTGTCACTTTACAAATAGGTCTCTCTTTTCTAATACATGAGGAAAATGATAAATACATATCCAACCACTTTTTTGCAACTACTAATTCCAGCCACATCTACTTGTCCTGCTATTTTCTTCTGACAACCTGCAATTATAATCAAAGAGATGACCATGGAGTGCTCACCTCCCAGCCTAGGCTAACTGGTAGCCACCCCTGAGCTCGGAGAACCAAGCCCTAGATGGGTAACACACATGCAAACACAAAAGACAAGGGAAAACACAATCTCAAACACAATCTCAACCCGACTTCACTACACCACACATTTGTGATGTCTTTTCAAGGGTGGTAGTGGACCAAGTACCCTGAGGAGACTGCAAGTATGGTAAAACATATAGCCACCTCATGGAAAACCAAAACATATAGCCACCTCATGGAAAATCAAATACATCAAGTATAACAACCCCACATTCCTTATGGCCCCCCAAGGCATTCGTGCTTTAATTCCCTCCTTATGACCCCCAATGCATAAACAAGCCATGCAGCAAGGGTCACATAAAGTCCCTTGTGATCACTCTCATAACGAGAGCCTCTCACTCGAGGGTTGTCACTTCTACTACCCACAAGACCATCCTCTCTCCCAAGAGTAGGAGGTCTTGATTACTCCCAAAACACATAAATTGCTTAAGCACAAAACACCAAATAAATTTCCAAGGAATACATGCAAGGAAAATTAGCCTTTAACGCAAGCAATTCTTTCAATCCAACATGCAATAAGAAAGCATTACAAGAAAGGTAGAACCAACCTTAAATTGCTCAAAGGTATGCTCGTTTTGTTGAGGATGAGCAACCCAATTCCACAAGTCTTTTCTTTCTACACTTAGCCAAATTCTATATCCCAAATCTATCTTTTTCTTTTCAAAATTCTTTTGTCTCCAAAAATAGAGAGTGGGTGATTACCCACTAATTTTCTAATTCTTGCTTAAGAAGCCCTTTGTGAGAGTTCTCACAAGTTTCTAAAAAAACTAAAAAGGAAGGTAAGGTAAAATGGGAAAGGGAACTCTCATTCAAAAAGGAAGGTTCACAACTTAGTTCCAGTCTTCAAATTTCAATTTTCGCACAACTTAGAAAAGTCACTTTTTAGGGTGTCTAAAAGGTCACATGGGAGTATAAACTTGCCTAAAATTACCCCTAACCCTTAGGTATACCTTATGGGCTTTAGGAAACCCTAATAAACTACCCCTAGGTGTCCATTTAACCCTTTTTAAACCCCTCTGAAGTTTATTTTCGGGTCAAACCCATGTTGACCATCACAAAGATTCTTTATCCAAGGCATTTATGGAATCACATTACATTAATTGAAAAAGCTATAGTTAAACAATTCGCTCCAAGAGACAAATTTAAAAACTCAAACATAAATCCACACGTGTCAAGTGACACAAAGAAAATACTTTTACAAAACTATACATGAAATCATGTCTCTTGTTGGATTTAAATAAATCAATTAAATAACATTTAACACACATGCATCATTTACTATTACGATTCAAATACGACACAAACGGGGTGTTGTCTCTCCAAATAGACAAACCCTGGTTTTACAAACATACATAGGTCTAGGTTTGGTTCTCCATAATATTTCCATGGTCACATGGATAATTTTTCCTGTGCAACTCAATTACGCATTAGTAATTTCAAATAACCTCACATAATATTAAAACACATGAATTAGAATACACATCAAACACTCTGCATACCATTTACATTTGAACAAATCAATATATCTTATATCCAAATAAATCCACATAAGCAATTATCATAATCTCATAATTTTGATCCATACATACACATACATCCTATTTCTATCATCATTGTAAAGTCTTGCAAGTCCAATAGTGGCATATATCATCTCAAATTTAGCCTATTCTAGAATCATATTGAGTTCTATATCATAAAGCATATAAATGAAGCATCAACATTCATCAATGTTATCCAAATCATGGAATCATATAAATTCTAAATCTAGACATAGTTGACATACGTTAAATCAAGATTATCCAATCAATGGATCTTTTAGGATTTCAAATTCATAACACATCAAAATATACACCACCGGGTGAAATAACTCTTATAACTTGGTTCAACTTCTTTTCTCACAAATCTACCGGTCTAACACAGTCTATTCTATTGTATTACATAGCATTTATTAATAGGGTCAAACATGGTCAACTAAGTTAATCAAAGCATGGTTTGGGGAAGGCCTTACAAAGTATCTAGTGTTCAAAATTAGATATAATTTAATGAGATGTATAAAATATTTTTAATGAGTCATGTTACCATCTTAATTATTCATAGCAAATGAACTTAATTCAAAATTAAAAAACACATTTCAAACTTAATTGAACATAATAAAGTAATTAAACTTAATTCAAACATAATAAACTTAATTGAATATAATGAGCTTAATTGAACTTAATTGAACATAATGAACAAGTACTTCAAACATAATGAACTTAATTTAACATAATGAGTTCAATGTTACTATATTCATTCAAAAATAATAAACTTAATTAAACATAATTAACTAATTGAACTTAATTTAAACATAATGAATTATGTTGAACATAATGAACTTAATTGAACTTGATTGAATATAATGAACTTAATTTAACCTAATTGAACATAATGAACAAAAAATAAGAGATATAGTGGTCCTCATAACCAAAAGACTATCAACTCGTGCATAAAGAGTTAGAAAAATATGTGTTCAATTGCATATTATCATGACAAAAAGACTATCAAACCTATCACTTACATATTACATAAAGAGTTAAAGCTTATTATGACCAAAAGCCTGGATCTTGAGCCTATCTATAATTATTGAGATCTTCTTGTAAGGAACCTTACAAAAAATTACATTTAAAAAAAATAAATTATCATAATTTTATATTTTGTGCAAGAAAATTATATTTATTCATATAAAGTTAAACAATTGAACCTCGCCATCTTACAAAGATAATTCTTTATTATATATCCTTCAATGTGCAAATAGTAGTATTCATTGATGTCATCTACATGTTAAAGACCTAAAAAAAAAATGATTTGATTATCTTAAATTATAATTAGGATCTATCTCTCAAAATGCAACATAAAGTATGCACAAATAGTAGTAGTCACCAATTTCTTCTAGTTGTGGGAGACCTGAAACAAAACAATTTGTTTAGATTTTATAATTAGGATGCATGGCTTGAAATGAAACATGAAGTATACATCATAAATTAAAGGGAGATGGAGTAAGGGTACAAAATTACAACTTGTAATCTGCATCCTCTCTCTTTTGTAATGCATCTACCAAATGCGACTAGTGTATAATATTCTTCTCTTATTCATAATCTTTAAATGCAGGTAATCCATTCTTTCTTGTTAGATATTTGCATAGCCAAGTGCCAACAACAACCACAAATCCTATTGGAAAGTCATAACCATCATCATCCACTTGAGGATGAGTTAACTTATATTTTGGCTATACACATTGAGCCAACCAATACTCTGACCCCTCTTCATTGTCCTCTGGTGCAACAACAACATAGTCATGTCCTGCAAACCAATTTCAATTTAATATTTAGTGAGATATAAAATTCACATATATACACTATAAGCATTCATATAGATATTGTTTAATAAACCAAAAAAAATTTAATTGAATTTTACCTTCTTGTATAAGATCTAAAATGTGATCATAATCATCTTATGCAAACATATGATCACTATCTTTATTTGTTATTTCATTTTGATCATTTGTTTCTATGGGCGTCAATGATCTTTGTTTCCATTGTTTGACCCATTTTGTATTCTCGCAAAATTCTCAATCACTAGCAACACAAAACTGATAAAAACAAGCAAGCTCCCTTGTGAATATAGTCCACATGTTTGAATTAGAACTCTTAAATGAATTCCATTTAGTTGATCCACTAATTGTATCACAATCATTTAAAATAGGAATATTGTCTTCCTCAACTAACCAGAAGAAACATCCAATTGTGGATTTCTCAATTGATCATGTAGATAACTTTAAATTGCACCTATTGTCACGAAGGATTGCGCCCATGAAGCTAAGTCTAAAACATAGCAATCCTGTGAAACATGGGAATACTTTTAGGCCTATGGGTATGCCTATAGTGAAAGTAGACCTCTAGATTATAGGCCAGCATCCTGCATGATGAATCTCCTGCAAACTAACTTTTTGGGTAAAAGGATATAAGGATAACGTAAATTGAAACCTATCCTAGGAGGTGATGCACCAAATGTTTCTTTTGAGACCTACAACCTACCTAACTCACAAAATCCTTTAAAAAATAGCCTTAAAACTCTCAGAATTCAACTAAAAATGGGATGCATAAGTATTTCCTCAAAAGGGTTGAATTCAATGTTTTGCTTGAAGGAAAACCGGTTGGTTTTCACAGCTACAAACTATTAAAATCAGTTAACACAATCCAAATCTGCTTACATAAAATTCTAATTGAATGAGACAAATCAAAGGATTTGAAGATAAATCATAGAAATTCATCAAATCATCCACTTAATAACATAGTAAAAGAAGTATTCAAAAGGAAAATGTTGCTATTTTATTGAAAAAATAAAGGAACTTGTTGTTACAATCTCAAAAAAGTGAGCTACAATATTTTCCTTGAGCATAAAAGAGACAAAAAATAGTCTACAATCATGCTGAGGAAAGATAAGAACTCTAAAAGAAAAGAAGAGAAGAAAGACTTTATAGAAAAGTCTTGAGAAGAGAAAGCACTAAATATAGTTGGGCTCTATATTTGGCTTTGTTCTTCAAAAATCTGCATGTGAGCCTCCTTGGTCAAATTTGTCTGAAAAAACATACAAAACATCTCCAAATTTAGTGTTTGTGAGCCAAAAATAGTCCCTTGAAGTCTCTCCCTGATGCATGAGCAGCTATATTTGTCCAAAAAAACATCCCCCCTTTATCTGAATTCTACATGGATGTTATATTTTTGCCTTTTACCTTTTAAATAATTTTATTTTAATATTTATTTGAAACAAATAATAATATTGTTTTAATAAGTGCTAAAATAAAATATTTATTTATTTTATTCCTTTCTTTTATAACTTAATATAACTTTATTAAGGTTTCTAAATAAAGTAAACTTTAATAAAGTTATAATAATTATAACTTAATTTGAAGGCAAAATAAAAATAAATAAAGAGTTTCAAAAGATCTTGGCCCTTTATTTTAGGGCTCTATACATAGCCCAAGTAAAAAAGACTTAAAGTCTTACCCCTCGATTAACCAAAGATGCATGATTTATTTATTTTTATTAAACAAATAAAAAAATCCAAAAGGCTGCGAGCTAGGGCATGAAAGAAGGCAAGGAAGCCCTAAAAGTGTTATGCATTCTTTCATTTTGTTGGAGAATCTTGTTGAGTCAGCATGCATACACTCTGCATTTTCTCGAGCTAGGGTTTGAGCAGGAGATTTTCAGTGTTTGGACTTGGACTTCCTCAATTTGATAATCTGCATTGGTATGTTCTATCGTGCTCTGTGAAGTGTACCTGTACCTACAAACACAATGCACTCAATAAATCATTACAAGCATGGTTAGAAGATTTAAATCAAAGAAAGACAAAACCATAGCTAATCAACTTATTGCCTCCTAGTAAATGCGAGTATGAAAAATGCTCTCAGATCTTAGTATGCAAATTTCGGTGACTTGACTTCACTTAGATGGAGGATTTGAATGATGAAAATGCATGATCTAGCAAGAATAGCATGATTAAGCTACATGAATGATTGATCTAGCATGATTAAGCTAAGATTTAAGCTAAAATTGAGCATGATAACATTGCTAAAACTAATAAACTATAAGCTAGATGCCTATAATAACAATGCATAAGATGAGGATGAGATCGGATGCAATCATGTTATGAAATTGGGACATAAAATTGGGACCCTTTGAGCTCCAAAATGAGGTCTATTTATAGGATTTTCATGGCTAGGGGTAATGTGGCAAGAATCAATGGTCAAGATTGATCCAAAGATATCAATGGTTAAATTGGAGGAGGATGGCAAAGGGGGTTGGATTAAAGGGAACATATGTCATCTCTATGGTGACAAGTGTCAAGAGGCTTCTAGAAGGAGTAGGATGAAAGGGAACACTTAGTGACAAGTGTCACAAGGTTCTAGAAGATGTTGGATGAAAGGGGACATGGTGGTAGGTAGAATGGGTTAGGTTTAGGAATGGTTAGGTTTAGGAGTGGTAGAAGTTAGGAGAATTTGAATTTAGAAATTTAAATAATAGGAAAAGGCTAATTAATCTCAACAAATCATAATTGATTTTTTTTAATTAATTAAGGGATTTAGAATAAATGAATTTGGTGGAGGGAATTAATTAATTAAAGGGGATGAAATGAACCTATTTAAATGAATCCTTAGATTCATTAATAAGTAGATGAAAGGGGAAATTGAATCAAATTGCTTAGTGAATTTAATTAAATTGGGTAGGAGGATTATCTCTTTTGGGACAAAAAAAAGGCGTAGAAATTTTGCATATACTTAGGGTTTCAATTTGAATATCTTTTCTATACATACATTCTACACAATAGCTGCAATATTCTTGTGTACTATGCACTAGATTTGTAGCTTTGTGAAAGATGTTCATAGTCTGATTGGCATGTACTTTGTCTCAAATGTCCTCTCTGTAATGGCTAATCTTGACAGTTGGCTACATATTGCCCTTTTAGACCCTTGAAATCTCATTATGATGATGGGTAATAAATAGACTATTACTATATGACATCTATGAAGATCTCTTTCCTAGTACATGGTTGAAGGTCTCTTTTTTCTTTTTAAATATGCTTTCCCATTAATATATCTATGTTATTTCAATTGGTCGGTGCTCTGTATTTTCATGGCTATGACTATCATATTGAATGCCCTTATTAACCTCTTCTCTTTAAGTTGTCATATCTTGTGGTGACTATTTTGTTTGAGATTGATTAATGGAGATGTCCTTTTTGAAATTCATTGTTCACTTTCTACAATATTATTTCTTTGACTAAAGATCTCTCTTATTATTCATTGATGATCTAAGATACTAACCATTCTCTCTATATTGTAGCTACTTTAATACCTTAATTCATTGTCTCTTCTTATGACATGGGTACTATGAGAATATTATCTTAAAACTCTTCTCTTTGTGGAATTCACAAGGACATAAAACTTTATTGTGCATCTTGATGATATTGTATCTCTGTGATTGTTCACTGTTATTTCTCTTGACAAATATTTCACTATTTGCTCAGCCCCTTTGATTTTTTATCATGAAGGATTTCTATTGATGATCCTTATGATATTGTAGCATTTCCTCTTCCACTACTTTCTTGATAGCCTAAGACTGTTCTTTATAACCTTATGGATGTGATCTCTCTACTCTAAAACCAGTCATAATCTTTATCATGATAGAATTGCCCAATGCAAAACTTGGTGTAGCTATCTTAGGGAGACTTATGCTTGAAATCATTATTAGTGTGCCTGTAGGTACTAATAATTGTTCTCTCGATTACTTTGTTGCAATATTGCCTTAAGTAAGTGTTGGGTGTAGTACCCCTCCTCATTTGAACTTATTAGACTCATATTTTACTATTGTTTACTTTCAGTGGATACATTACTATGATGTGTTATTCAGACTTATATGACATTATTTCATGTTTTATCTGGTTATGAGATGCATGATTTATTTACAATATTTCAGAACTGATGATTTATGGTATTTTATGGATTATTTCTATATACTGCCACTTTACTTTATCTACGCAATGTGTAATTATATGTTGCGTGTTTGCGAGTGTATTGGATGCAAGGGGACAATTTTCCTTCACTCACTTTGGTGAGACAGGGAATGTCATGATTCTCCTTCATCGATGTGTGTGTCATGTATTCTATATTTATATATGTGCATATGTGGTTCGATGATGCAGGTCATTGCAGGTACAAATATCGGGTAGGTACGGGGTATCATCTCCACCTGGCTCCATAGGTCTGAGTGTGCCTTACTTGTCCGATGGGAGTGGAGGAGATAGTAGTTGACCCTAATCATACCTGAGTTACACTCTTGTGAGTGTTGTCAGTCGATCATCCCTTTTGGTTTTGTTCGGCCGTCGAGTTAGTTTGTTTGACTTTTTTAGAATCTTTGTTTGGATCTTCTTAGTTTGTGTGCCCTAGTAGTTTGAATTAATTAATTGAGTTATGGCGTCACTTTATAATTAGCATATTTAAATTATGAATTATAATGCTTTAGTGATTATGAATTTAATTAATTAAGGGAAGTGATTAAATTTAGTTGCAAATTGCATTACATTGGAAATATAATTTTATTTAAATTAAGTAGAAAATAAAATAGTTGCATTTATTATTCTCTAGATTTTAAAAATAAAATTTCCTTCCTATATTAGTTTCCAAATTTCATGAATTTAGAAATATAGTTTTATTTAAACTTTAGGGGAAAATAAATAAAATAAATTTTGGGCATTATATTAATTAAGTATTATTTAATATTGTGCAAATTAATTCATGTTTTAATATATATATATATAGTAATATGAATATAGGTATATGATATATATACAGTGAATATATATATTCATATACTTGTATTATATTATTATTTATATATATATATATAATTAACTCATAATTTAGTTATTTCTAGAAAAGCTTGTATTTTAGATTCTATATTTATTCTTGGAATTACATTAGGAGGTAAATTTTTATGTGATTAATTTAGCCTTATTGATCAAATGTCAAGTCTGCTTTTCTTTTATCAATGAGATTTATTTCCTATTTTTCTGAAATATATGTATTTGCAAGTAATTAATGCTTTTTACTGTTTTAAAAAGATTGCCTATTATAGGATCTTTAGAATAAAGGGTATTCTTTAGTAAAAGAATATTTCGTTGTAAATCTGATTTGAGTTATTGTATTGTTATAAAGGTTGTTTTTACCCCTAAGTCAAGTGTCATTGTATAACCCTGTTGATGTGAGCCATGGTGTGTTATGTTTCCAAATGGTCAATCCTGGGTTAATGATTGTGTATCCTTCACCTGTAAATCTGAGAGGATTAGTTATGGTTGTCAGTTTCACCATAGAGTTCTCATAGAGAGACCATTCCTATTAGTGTCCTATGAGAGGGAGTAGCTTTCGAGCGAGGGCCGTGCCCAAAGCGGCTGGCAAGATAACCCCTCAGAAGTCAGTTAAGAAGTGATAACCTAATAATTGATTAGGGTGTGGGTAGCTAAAATATTAAATTAAGATAATGTGCCTCGCAAATGGTTGGGTGCTTGTATAGGCTCAGGATGTGGTGAGAAGGCCTAGAATGGCAAACCTATCACCTTGTCATCACGAAAGGGATTGGTAGGGTCCGCATGATGCTTAGATGGAGCCGCGGGTTCGAGAGAGGTTACCAGGATAACCTAGGATGGGGGTCGGCACCTATGGAGGCCTACCTAGGGTAGCCACCTTAAGCCATGCGATGACACTCTCTCGTTAGAGTCACTAGTATTTATGAGTTGAGTCACATGGGATTTGTGGAGTCATGTTATCCTGTTGTACTTGTCTTGTTTTGCTTGCTTGAGGGTCTTCTTCTATCTCCCAGCATGATGGGGTGGTTCCACTTTGGGATCACATGGTCGAGTGGTAGTGCCACTTCCCATCAGATATCTGTGTTCATACCTTCATGCGAGGATCGACTTCACTAGTGTTCCTTGGATCATGACTCTTGTACCAGCTCATGTTCGTCATCATTGTTCAGTTGAGACCTTGTGGCCATTGTATCAAACATTTATGTAACCTTGGCATTGTAACTTTTGTATTCCGTGTTATTTTTGGAAGCCATGTATTTATGGATATTGTAATATTATATCAATGGAATGTATGTTAATTCATTTGCTTTAATCTTTTGTATAAATGATCTTATGGAAAAATAAATGCATTGGAATACTTTGATTCTTTCATTATGGAAATTAGATATATGAGTATGTTTTAATTTAAGCATTTAATTTTCCTAATTAGATGAGCAATTAGATTAACCATGGTGTTAATATAATCTATGAATTAATCTTCATTGGTAACCCTTAGGAAATCATCTGTTAGACTTCCGCTATGTTATTAAACGTGCAATTGTTATAATTAATGCACTTATCTTTTAAAAAAATATATATTTCACCCTTTAGTTGCCTTGTTGTGTTGTTTTCCTTTAGGGTTTCTTGTAGGGAATTACATTTGGTATCAGAGCCCAAGTTTCAACACTGGGTACTCTGGGTTTGTGGTGAGCCCATTCGACTTGACCTTTTTACTTAGGTCTTAATGTTTGTGTTTCCCTTGTTTTATCCTTGTCGTAGATCTGAACCATTTTATCTTTTGTAGTGCTAGGTCATGGCTAGGAAAGCCAGGGGAGGTGGCCGTATGGCGGTCGCAATAGAGGTAGAGGTGGAGGATGGGGTTGTGATTCTAACCATCACAGTACTTCACCACCACCCACTCATGTGAGTGTTGAGCCATAACAGTCTGTTCATCAGGATTTAGAACATGCAGGAGAGAAGGTTCCCGAAAGGGAAGAGCTAAGACAGATGTTTCAGGAGGTTTTGGCTAGGTTAGGCCCCAGGCTTGAGGTTGATCAGCCTATTCATGCTTAGGTTGAGGAGTCACATCAGCAGGTTCCAAAGGAGAGAGAGAGAGAGAGAGAGAGAGAGAGAGAGAGAGAGAGAGAGAGAGAGAGAGAGATCACCTAGGAGGAGGGAGATCCCAGCTGACCAAGATCCAGCTTCCTTGGGTCACATAAAGGACTTGATGAGGTCCAACCCTCCCTTCTTTGATGGTAAGGGTACTGGTCTTGAGGTAGAGACCTAGCTTATCAGTCTAGATTGGTGTTTCCCTATGTTCCCATACAGTAGCAACACTAAGGCGAGATGTGCTATTATGCGTCTTGATAGTTTTGCTTTGATCTAGTGGAGGTTAGAGGAGGATAAGATCGGTGTGTGCATTAACACCATAACATGGGAGCTATTTCTAGAGAGATTCAAAGTACAATTTCTCTCACCCCAGTCGAGGTAGACTCAAGCTGATGAGTTCTATGCTCTATGTCAATATGGTTTGTCAGTGGATCAGTTTGAGCATAGGTTCTATGAGCTTAAACAATATGCCGGAATTGGTAACGATGAGGCTATGCTTGTCTAGCACTTCTTGAGGGATTTGCATGACCGCATCAGTGGAGGAGTGAGGGTGTTTGAGCCAGCTTTAGTTGAGACAGTCATGGCGAAATCCAGATTGGTTGAGAAGAACCTTAGTCATGCACTAGGTGGTCAGTCTGGTGTGCAGATAGGGAGTGCACCTTTCAGTGGGAATAGAGCTCATGGGAATCAATCCCAGTCAATGGTACCATTTAGGACTCCTCAAGCACCCACTAAGGGTGGACAGTAGCAGCAGCAACAAGCGTCAAAGCCAAAACAGTTCTAGGGCTAGCAGGGTGGCAACTCTTAGTATAGGAAGAACAAAAACTAGTAGAGGAGAAAACAGGGCCCTTTAGGATAGTCCTCACAGAGTGCATCTCACACTCCTAGTCGAGGAAGTTTCCAGCAGTCTAGTTGGTCGTCAAGTAGTAGAGGACCAGGTAGGGAAGCTTGCTTCTCTTGTGGGCAGTTTGGTCACATAGCCGCACAATGCCCTCAACATTTCCACCATATAGGTAGTTAGAGGCTAGCAGCATTAGAGCCTATAGTGGGAGATGCAAGTAGATCCCATAGAGTGTTTGCAGTGGTGGATGACCGTCAGGCTGATCATCAGGGTACAGTTATTGAGGCAGTAGGTGCTGTGTGGAATTCCTATCTCTGTACTTTTTTATTCCGGTGCTTCGAATTCTTTCATTTCTTTGTCCATTGTGGAGTGGTGTGGACTCACGTCTACTAAGAAGGCAGATAGGTGGCAAGTAGAGTTGGCTACGGGTGTGCGTGTTTCCGTAGATGCCTTTATTCCTAGTTGTCAGTTGAACCTAGGAACCGTAGTTACTTCAGTTGACCTTCGGGTCATTCCTTTTGGTTCTTATGGAGTTATGTTGGGGATGAATTGGCTTTCATCTCACAGTGCTCATGTGGACAGTCGCAAGAAGACAGTGGAGTGTTTAGATGACCTTGGCAAGGAAGTGGAGATTGTTGGAGTTTAGAGAGCGATATCCCTATATATGATTTTCACTATGCAACTTAAGTGGTGCATGCATAGAGGGTGTCATCTTTTTGCAGTTACTCATGAGGATGTGGATGAGAAAGAGAGTCTAAAAATCACTCTTGATGGTCACCCTATTCTTCAAGAGTATGCTGATGTGTTTTCGTTGGATATTCCTAGTATGCCTCCAAAGAAAGACATAGATTTTCACATTGACTTGGTTCCTGATGCAGAACCTATTTTGAGAGCTCCATATTGGATGACTACTTAGGAGTTGAGTGAGTTGAAGTTGCAGATAGAGAAATTGTTGGCCAAGGGATTCATTCATCCTAGTGTTTCCCCTTGGGGTGCGCATGTTATCTTTGTTAAGAAGAAGGATGGTTCTCTTCAGTTATGCATTGATTACCGACAGCTGAATAAGGTAACCATCTGGAATTGATATCCATTGCCTCATATAGATGATCTTTTTGATCAGGTAAGGGAGGCCAAGGTGTTCTCTAAGATTGACCTAAAATCTGGGTACCATTAGTTGCGCATTTAGGATGCAGATATTCATAAGACAATGTTTCATACTCGTTATGGACACTATGAGTTCATAGTGGTGCAATTTGGGTTGACGAACGCGCCTTCACTTTTCATGAGCCTCATGAATGGGGGTTTTAGCACCTATCTTGATCATTTTGTCCTTGTGTTCTTGGATGACATATTGATTTATTTTAAAACTATGGAAGAGCATGAGGGTCACTTGTATCAGGTGTTACAGTGCTTGAGAGAAAATGAGCTTTATGCCAACTTGGCAAAGTGTGACTTCTTCCAATCAATGGTGAACTATCTTGGTCATGTGGTTTCAAGAGAATGTCTATCCATGGATCCTTCAAAGATCCAAGCCATTGTTAATTGGCCAATGCCAACCAATGTTTCAGAAGTTCAGAGCTTTATGGGTTTGGCTGGATATTACCATTGCTTTGTTCAGAGCTTTTCCCGGATAGGATACCCGATTACTTCTCTTCAGAGGAAAGGGAAGAAGTTTTTTTGGTCAGAGCATTGTGAGTTAGCTTTTCGTACCTTGAAAGAACTCCTTGTCAGTGCTCCGATTTTGGCAGTTCCTTATCCATCGAGAGATTTTATGGTATGCACAGATGCCTCTTTGGAAGGTATAGGTGCAATGCTTATGTAGGATGGACATGTGGTTGCCTATGAGTCTCGCAAACTCAAGAACCATGAGTTGAACTATCCAGTTCATGATTTGGAGTTGGCAGCTATAGTGCATGCTTTGGTTAGGTGGTGGCATTTTTTGTTAGGGCATCGGTTTGAGCTTCATAGTGATCACCGCAATCCGTAGTATATCTTCACGCAACCGAAATTGAATGCTCGATAGTGGAGATGGATGGAATTGCTTTGCGAGTATGATTTTGGGGTTTGTTATATTCAAGGGAAAGAGAACGTGGTGGCAGATGCTTTGAGTCGTAGGCGGCATGAAGTTTCAACATTGTCCCTTGGAGTTGACTTGAGAGGGAGGATTCTTGGTATCAGGATGTTAAAGCCGTGATAGAGTCCAGAAGGCCTTTAGAGGGTAGATTTGCTAGTTATAACCTTGAGGAAGATGGTCTTCTTCATCATATTGGGTGGATTTATGTACCTCCTTTGGAGGGTCTTCACGTCATGATCATGACTGAGGCCCATCATGCACCTTATTCAACACATCTAGGTGTCAAGAAGATGTACGCAGATCTTAGACACATTTATCATTGGGCTGGTATGAAATGTGACATTGCTGATTTTGTGTTGAAGTGTTTAGAATGTTAGCGAGTGAAGGCAGAGCATCAACACCCGGCAAGGCTTTTACAACCTAATTTGGTACCAGATTGGAAATGGGATATCATTTCCATGGATTTTATTATTGGGTTGTCTGTCTCTTCACGTCGCCATGATGCCATCATGGTCATTGTCATCAGATTGACAAAGGTTGCTCACTTTGTTCCTATTCAAGCTTCTTATACAACAACAGTGGTGGCACGAGTCTTCTTGGAAAATGTGGTGAGATTGCATGGGATTCTGAGGTGGATCATCTCTGATAGAGATCTTGTCTTTACCTCAACATTGTGAACCTCACTTTAGCATGCTTTGGGGACTCAGTTGAACTTTAGTTCAGCTTATCACCCTGAGACAGATGGTCAGACTGAGCAAGTGAATCGGGTGTTGGAGGACATGCTTTGCATGTATGTGATGGACCAACAGTCGCGCTGGGAGGATTATATTTATCTAGTGGAGTTTGCTTATAAAAATGGATATCATAGCTCCATAGGTATGTCCCCCTTTTAGGCATTGTATGGTCATCCTTGCCGCACTCCTTTGAGTTGGGATCGGCTAGAGGACAGGGTACTTATAGGGCCATATATTCTTTGAGAGATGGAGTAGTAGGTTGAGCAGATTCATGAGCATTTGGTAGCTGCACAAGATAGGAAAAAGGAGTATGCAGATGCTCATAGGGTAGATCATCAATTTTCCATTGGTGACTGAGTGTTCTTGAGAGTGCATCTACATAAAATTCTGATCCATTATGGAAAGTGTTCTAAGTTAGCGCCTCAGTTTTTTGGCCCTTTTGAGATCATTGAGAGGATAGGACCTGTTGCCTATCATCTTGCCTTGCCACCGAGTCTATCCTGCATCCACAATGTCTTTCATGTTTCAGTTCTTCGACCTTATCATCTTGATGTGACACATGTTCTTGATTGGAACTCTTTGCAGGTCGAGGATGGGCAACTTTACATGGAGCCCATGCGCATTCTTTAGCATCGGGATTTGACCCTCAGGGGTCATACCATCGACCAGGTAAGGGTCCTATGGGACCCAAATGATGAGACCTCGGTGACTTGGGAGGATGCAACAAAGATGAGAGAGCTCTATTCTTATTTGTTTTAGGCTTCCAAGAGTAAGCCTAGTTTTGGGGGGGAGAATGTAGTACCCCTCCTCGTTTGAACTTATTAGACTCATATTTAACTATTGTTTACTTTCAGTGGATACATTACTACGATGTGTTATTCAGACTTATATGACATTATTTCATGTTTTATCTAGTTATGAGATGCATGATTTATTTACAGTATTTCAGTACTGGTGATTTGTGGTATTTAATGGATTATTGCTATATACTAACACTTTACTTTATCTATGCAATGTGTAATTATATGTTGCGTGTCTACAAGTGTATTGGATGCAAGGGGATGATTTTTCTTCACTCACTTTGGTGAGATAGGGAACATCACGATTCTCCTTCATCGATGTGCGTGTCGTGTATTCTATATCTATATATATGCATATGTGGTTCGATGATGCAGATCATTGCAGGTACAAGTACCGGGTAGGTACGGGGTATCGTCTCCACCTAGCTCCACAAGTTTGAGCGTGCCTTACTTGTTCGATGGGAGTGGACGAGATAGTAGTTGACCCTAATCATACCTCAGTTACACTCTTGTGAGTGTCGTCGGTCGATCATCCCTTTTGGTTTTGTTCAGTTGTCGAGTCAATTTGTTTGACTTTTTTAGAATCTTTGTTTGGGTCTTCTCAGTTTGTGTGCCCTAGTAGATTGAATTAATTAATTAAGGGAAGTGATTAAATTTAGTTGCAAATTGCATTACATTGGAAATATAATTTTATTTAAATTTAGTAGAAAATAAATTAGTTGCATTTATTATTCTCTAGATTTTAAAAATAAAATTTCCTTCCTTTATTAGTTTGCAAATATCATGAATTTAGAAATATAGTTTTATTTAAACTTTAGGGGTAAATAAATAAAATTAAATATATTTATTGTACTCTAGAGTTTAAAAAAAATAAAAATGAAATAAATAGAATTAAATACATTCATGGGACTCTAGATGAATTTTTTTTTTAAATAAATTGGAAATAAATAAAATAAGTTAAATTACTTTCCTAAATATTGTTTTTAGAAATTTATTTAATTGGGCATGAGAAAAGAATAAAAGAAGAGGGAAAGTGTTGTTTTTCAGAATAATGCATTTTTACTTGCCTTTATGGAAAATTAGAAAAGAAAATCCTTTTTAGTTTAAAAATAGAATATTATATTTTGGGGGAAAGAAAATTATTTTCAACCTAGAAAGGTTTAAGTAAAATATATTTTTCAAAAAAAGGAGAGTTTTTTTGGAGTTCAGGAAGGAGGCAGAGATTTTGGGTGAAGAAAAATTATTTTGGAAGCAATATTTTGTTGAAGAAGAAATTATCAGAGGATTGTTGGAAGAGTGATTGGCTTGGAAACCCGGTTGCAGGATTGAGCTCTTCTACGTGAATCTTCTAGGAAAGTGGCATAGGTTGGGTTGCTTTGCCTGGTTTTGTTTTCTTTTAATAAAAAAAAATTAGTTACTTGAATCTCCAACCTCTATTGTGGAGATTCTCCTGTTTATTATTTCTTTTATGTATTTTTTTTATTTTTGGCATTATGAAAATTATAGGGGGTTATGCTGGCAAAATTTTGCCAGATTTACCCTCCTTTGTTCCATAAAAGTTTCTCTATGTGTTATGCAAATTTGTGTTCTTCCTAGTTAAAGAAATTCATTAAAAATTGGGTTAAGAAAATGTTGGATTATGGAAGATATTTGTGTAAATAAAAATGGAGTAGAGTGGGGATGCATTGATTTTTTTATCTCTATGAAAATTGATTTTTTATATTCTATAAAAATTGATTTTTTATATTCTCTGTTGTAAAATTTTCCTTTTAATAAAAAAAAAGAAAAAAAAGAAGGGGGCTTTGTGAATTTATTTTAATCTATGCATTCAGTAAAATTTAATTTTAATTTTTTTTTTTAAAATGGGGTCATAGGGAAGGGAGTCGGTAGTTGCTACTGACAGTAGCAATGCTACTGTACGGTAGTAGTTCTACCAGTGGACGTAAGGTAGCAGTGCTACTGACGGTAGCACCTACTACCATAAGCTAGCAGTACTACCTGCGGTAGTACATGCTACCGTAGGGTAGCAAAAAGCTACCAAGGCATCTTTTAATTCCGCCTCCCTGGTTTGTGTGCCTTCGATATTATTTTTGCAAAGTTCGATTCTTATTTATTTCTGTTATGTATATATATATAAGTTTTTTAATTTTGGGCATTATATTAATTAAGTATTATTTAATATTGTGCAAATTAATTCATGTTTTAATATATATATATATATTTTGTAATATGAATATAGGTATATGATATATATACAGTGAATATATATATTCATATTCATATACTTGTATTATATTATTATATATATATATATATATAATTAATTCAGAATTTAGTTATTTCCAGAAAAGCTTGTATTTTAGATTCTATATTTATTCTTGGAAATACATTAGGAGGTAAATTTTTATGCGATTAATTTAGCCTTATTGATCAAATGTCAATTCTGCTTTTCTTTTATCAATGAGATGTATTTCCAATTTTTTTGAAATATCTGTATTTGCAAGTAATTAATGCTTTTTACTATTTTAAAAAGATTGCATGTTATAGGATCTTTAGAATAAAGGGTATTCTCTGGTAAAAGCATATTTCATTGTAAATCTGATTTGATTTATTGTCTTGTTATAAAGGTTGTTTTTACCCCTTAGTCAGGTGTTGTTGTATAACCCTATTGATGTGAGCCATGGTGTGTTATGTTTCCAAATGGTCAATCCTGAGTTAATGATTGTGTATCCTTCACCTATAAATATGTTAGGATTAGTTATGGCTGTTAGTTTCGCCATAGAGTTATCATAGAGAGACCATTCCTATTAGTGTCCTATGAGAGAGAGTGGCTTTTGAGCGGGTGCCGTGCCCAAAGCGGATGGTAGGATAACCCCTCGAAAGTTAGTTAAGAAGTGATAACCTAATAATTTATTAGGGGGTGGGTAGCTAAAATATTAAATTAAGATAATATGCCTCGCACATGGTTGGGTGCTTGTATAGGCTCGGGATGTGGTGAGAAGGCCTAGAATGGCAAACCTATCACCTTGTCATCACGAAAGGGATTGGTAGGGTCTGCATGATGCTTAGATGGAGCCGGGGGTTCGAGAGAGGTTACCAGGATAACCCAGGATGGGGGTCGGGACCTATGGAGGCCTACCTAGGGTAACCACCTTAAGCCATGTGATGACACTCTCTCCTTAGAGTCACTAGTGTTTATGAGTTGAGTCACATGGGATTTGTGGAGTCATGTTATCCTATTGTACTTGTCTTGTTTTGCTTGCTTGAGGGTATTCTGCTATCTCCTAGCACATTGGGGTGGTTCCACTTTGGGATCACATGGTTGGGTGGTAGTGCCACTTCCCATCAGATATTTGTGTTCATACCTTCATGCGAGGAACGGCTTCGTTGGTGTTCTTGGATCGTGACTCTTGTACCAGCTCATGTTCATGATCATTGTTCAGTTGAGACCTTGTGGTCATTGTATCAAACATTTATGTAACCTTGGCATTGTAACTTTTGTATTCTATGGTATTTTTGGAAGCCATATATTTATGGATATTATAATATTATATCAATGGAATGTATGTCAATTCAGTTGCTTTAATCTTTTGTATAAATGATCTATGGAAAATAAAATGCATTGGAATACTTTGATTCTTTTATTACGGAAATTAGATATATGAGTATGTTTTAATTTAAGCATTTAATTTTCCTAATTAGATGAACAATTGGATTAACCATGGTGTTAATATAATCTATGAATTAATCTTCGTTGGTAACCCTTAGGAAATCATGTGTTAGACTTCCACTGTGTTATTAAATGTGCAATTGTTATAATTAATGCACTTATCTTTTAAAAAAAAATAATCACCCTTTAGTTGCCTTGTTGTGTTGTTTTCATTTAGGGTTTCTGGCAAGGCATTACATTGGGTCTTTCCTTTAAGGCTAATACATGTTGCTCCCAGTCTTTATATATTTTGATAGCTCTTGTTGTGTTATATATTCATATTATCCTCCATTGAATTGACTATTTCACCTTTGTGATTACTAAGGAAAGATTTTCTTTGGTTGGTGAATAGATACTATCCTTTGCTCTGATGACTGCTCATTTTGATGATGATGATGGCCACTTTCATGTTCTTTCTTGAAACTATAATTTGAATGGATTCTTTGAGATGCTTGATGGATATAGGCCCTATTGTTTATGATATCCTTAAGTTGTTATTGGTGATAATAAGATCATAATTTTTCAAGCCTTTGATGTCTATCTTTCATGGACTTTCCCATGACTGTTCTTCACTATTTTTTGATAGTGACTCCATCCCTTTTGATCAAAGACACTGTAATAATATAGTGAATGGCTACTTAGCCCTATCTTTCTTCACAACCTGAACATAACTATCTTGGGAGATGAAGAAGGGTTTTTCATTGATATCTTGACTATACTTATGCAACAAATATGCTAACTGTTATATGACCTTTAAGCATGCTAGCTTTAATGGTTGCTATTTCATTGCCCATTGTGATTGTTTTGGCTTTGCTAAGGATATTTTGATAGCCAATGCTCTTGCCTTCTCTTGGATACTCACTACCTTCTGTGGTAATGTTGTGATGGTCTTACTTCTTGCTTATAACATTATTGTCAATACTAAGGTATGCTTTCCTATAACTACTCATACTTGAGATCTGCACTTTTATACTGCTCCTCTGACAATGAATTTAGGGTGCAAACTTCTCATCTCTCCTGTCACTGCTTTGAAATAACTGCAACCTTATTATTCTAGTCCATTGACAGTGAATATGACCATTGTACCTATACTTTGTTGCTCAGTGACTCAGATCAATATTTCAAGGTTACTCTTCTACTGCTTAGTCTATATAATGTTCATTGTTATTGTGAGTGTTTGATGATTGCTCCATGTGAGAGTATAGTTGTGTATGAAGGTCATGAAGATACCATGAAGCCTTGTGACTGTATTTGATCCATTTCATTGTCACTCTTTATGCTTGGTTAAAGTGATAAATATAGCATGAGGTATATATATCACTATAGGATGAAGTATACATCACTACTTCTTGATGATTACTGCTCTATATACAGTCATCTTGATTATAATGTATGGCTTGCAAGAGCTTTATACTGGCACTATTTTGGTTAATTGTTTCTTTGTACCTTGAAGTCTCATGCTTTCTTTGTATTAATGAATGCTAATCTTTGAGACCCTACTAGGGTTGTCTAGCTATTTAATATGCCAATATGGTTCCATTGGACATAGACATGTCATCTATAACAATGATCCTAAAAGTTTCACTATTGTGAATGATGAATCCATGCTCAATGAAGCAATATTGACATATTAGCATGTTGGGCTCAACCCTTGTGGGAGCCTCATTTTACACCACATTCTTAAATGATAAATCAGTAATGTACTATGTACCTATACCTGCACAATGAACAAATAAGTTAGATAAACAAGTGCATCTTTTGGTCTCATGATAAGATGCCTCAGTGATAGATTCTTTTTAGCTTCTCTTGTGTTCCTCTGATGTCTACTTCTAAGTTTGACTCACTGATATCTATAGGCATATACTTTAGTATCTTATATGCAAATAGACTATATTTCTTTTGATTTTGAATATGAGAGTATGATAATCCAAGTTGGAGTGGATGGGCAGATAAAAGTTCAACTACTTCAAGTTTGGATTCATCATTCTAGGCAATGACGGGTCACCTGATTTTCATATTCTTTCCTTATCTTCTTTAATATGGTTTATTTTCATATTTGTATGAAAATATGTGTTTATAGTTTAGTCAGCTATTCCCACAGCTTGTGTGGGACACCTTACACTTTTTCTTGTAATGGAAAAGCTATTTCTATGCAATCTTTTGTTGTCATTTATTTGAAATACTTGCATATGTGAAATAAAATTTAACTTTTAAACCATAATGTGCAAAATGAAGAAACTTGTAAAAAAAATTATGTACCTTTCTTCAAATGCAATGTGTAAGGCTTGTAATGGGTCACCAAATTTGGTTGTAGAAAAATTTAGGTAACAAGACCAATCCACAATTGCACGAGCATCTCTAAATTTAACTACATCCTCAAATTTCAGTTATTCTCTAGCAAGACATATTTTTACATAGGCACCAGCTCCATCGTGTTCTCCTTTACCATGTCTTGCTTCAAAAAAAATTCCATATATGTTGGACATTAGTTTCCTTGTGAGATTTTCTTAGCCAATAAAATATTCTTGCATTTTTTAACTGTCCTGTGCAATTATCTGACCATATCATATGTTTTATCATCTAAATTTCTCTTTCCTTTAGATTTTCATAAAAGACCTTGAAGTAATACTGAACAAACTCTAATGAGTGTAATCGATTATCACTAACATAGAAATGATACTCCCTCAAAAAAAAATTGTTATCTTCTATACTATCATGTGCATGTCTATATATAATATGTACAAAAATATCCACTTGCACTAAATTATAATACTGAGACTAAGTTTCTTCTTGTGGTTTTAGAGTATAGTTTTCTATGAAATCAACAATTGATAGTATTGTTCCAATTGGTAATGCATTCTTCCATATGTGAAACTGTCCACCAAGCCATCAAGCATGTTGGGAGTGTTTTGCATATTTAGGAACAATCTAGCTCTTAAACTTATTGATAAATTCATTTACGCTATTTTTTTCAATGATCAAATCTAAGAATTTCCCAACCTTTCCATCCTTTAGAGAGTACTCAATATTTTTAAATCTTTTGACATCAACCAATTTTTGTTCAAACTCATTTGAAACATCTTCATCCAAACATTCACCTATCAATGAAAATTTCCCACATACATTGCAATGACTAGAATTACATGAACTTGGAAGAAATAATTGTTCATTAGGTGGTTTATATAATAAACTTGCAATTAACTCCTTGATAGTTTCAGGTGGCATGTAAACACCACAATCTTGCACAATGTATCTATCAAAACACATCATAATAATAATGAAAATGAACATGAGTTTTACAACAAGAAGAGATTCTTTGTTTATTGATTTTAACATACAAGGGTTTGTATTTCTCAAATGATCTTTGACTAATACATACATTCACTAAGATAGATTCATCTAAGAATTTTTTATAAAATTTAGTTTGAGTCGTGTCTAGAAGATGTTTTGGATGAGTATCATGAATTTTTGATCCCACCCTTAACTTCAAAACATCCTCGGCATTAGATGAAACTCTTGTATTATCATGCCAAAAAATTTCAATTAATAATTTAGTTTCAATATTTAATTCCATGTCTGACCTTGGAAGTCTACCACTAAAACTCCAACAATGGTTTATTGGATTGCTTTAAATGGTAACTCTTCTCTTGGCTTCTCTTCACAAGGTTTTATGATGTATATTCAAATATTCGCTTATATTACTTAACATGATTTTATTTCTAGTTGTTTTGTTAACTATAGCAGTTGTTACAACTTGTCATGCCACACTCTTATCTTTAGATCAACTTGTTTTTCTGATAGAATCAATGACACTAGAAATGGTAAATACAACTTGCTTATATGATTCATGTAGTGTCCCTCCCTGACTCATCCTTTATGAGAGAATGTGATAAACACTTTTATATTGTGCTCTAATAGTCTCTTTGATTTTAGTGGATTCATTATGATTTATGTGGATGAAGTTATGTCTCAGACTAATATGTTGATCAAGCTTATGCACTCACTATTCATGTATGGATTATATTGCTTATAAGGTTGTGATATTACCTTGATTATACTAACCCTATTCCATAAATATGGTGATGATTGAGTTGATGATTGTGATTGTCTTCTAGTATCTTCGTGATAGGGACAATGTCATACCACTCACTACGAGCATGATATGGCTTTACAATTATCTATCACTTGTTTGATCATTTATGGTGTATATGTATCGTACATATGTTGTATTGTAATTTAGTGGTGGATGCAGGACTGCAGGTACCAGACATTGACTCCACCTGGTCTCACAGGTCTGAGCGTGTCTTATCCCAATGACAAGTTGTCAGAGATGGCATGTGTTTCCCTCTCATACTTTAGGCTTAAGTTGATACCCTTGTCAATTAGTGTCTTGGCTTGAGTCGTTGGTCTGCGTCATTTGGTATGTTGTTCAACCTTATGTCGGGTTGCCCTGTGAATTTCTGATTATTTATTATTAATAATTAATCAATTTATATAGTTTATTTAGTATTAGATTAAATTAATGGATGGCATTAATATTTGATATTAATGTGTGAATTATTATTATTAGAGATTTATTATTTATTTATGTTTATTTCATGAACTTGTATTTACTTGATGATTTTATATTATTATTATTTTATAGTCTAATGTTTAATTCAACATTTATTATATGAGCTTTTAATTTATTGAATTATTATTTATTTATTTATTTGTTGTTTAATTACTCGTTGAAGCATTTATGCTTGTCCATACATTTACTTATTCATGATCCATTTTGCTTATTTGTTTATTGTTTATTGTTTATTTATTTATTTATCTTCTTTATTGTTTATTTATTTATTTATCTTATTTATTGTTGGGTTATTTATTGTTTATCTATTTATTTATAGTTTTGATTATTTATTTATTTATTTATTTATTATTATTTAAGTACCTACCCCTTATTATGATTGGCCATGTTGGGAGTTGTGATTGTGAGGTTATTATTATTTAATTATTTATTTATTTATTTATATTATTTATGGTTTATATTTAATTGGAACATTTATTTGTAATGCCCTTGATTTATTTTATTGGGCTTTAATTTATTATTATTGTTTATTATATTATTATTACACTCTCTTGCTACTAATTAAGTAATTAAATATTATGTTTATACCTACCCTATTATTTTATTGGTTTAGATTTGAGGGTAAGTAAATAATATTATTTTATATTCTTACCTCGATTTTTGGAAGGGGGGTTGGTATAGAATATATTTTATTGGAATATTTTGATTGGCAGATATTCTTTTGTAGTTTTGAATGAGATCTTATTTTTTGGCTTGGTGAGCATTTTTGTGGGTGGTTCTGGATATCTTTCTGCGACTTTTGGATTTTTGAATTTCTTGGAGTGAGAATTTCTTGGTTGGATTGGATTTTGGAAAGCTTGCTAGTTTGGATTTTTGGTCTTCTGTGAATGCATTACCATCACTCTATTTCCAGGTTGGAGATCTGTTTCCATTCTTGCCATTTGATCTTTGAAAAGAGTTGTTTTCATCGTGTCTGCTAAAAGATTATTTTGGAGAATTTTTTGGGAGTGATTTCAGTTATTTATTATTGGTTTGATTGAAAAGAAATAAATTAGAAAAGACTGCATTTGAATCTGGAATTTTGATATGTTAATTTTATGGCTATGTTCTTCCTATGAATGTTCTATGTGATGGTTGTTGAGTTCTGGAGGCTTGTATTGCCCTTGTGAATCCTATTTCAAGACCTCTTATTGTCAGATGATCTTTTGTTGTGTTTTTGTTTGATATGGTTGTCTCTGCAACACTATTTTGTACAAGTATTCATCGGTTGAAGTCAAATTCTTAGATAAATGACCTTATTGGGCTTGTGTACTCCATATCCTTCTTTTATGTTGATTGTTGATGTATTCTAGGTCAGTTTCAAACCTTGATTGAGCCCCTGCTCGAATCTGGGCAAGATTGATTGCTTATTTTTCTTGTTTTTCAAAAGTTGCAACCCAGGTACAACAACACTAAAACAAAGTGAAATAGCACCACTCTGGGAGTCAATAGCACTAGAGTAGGAAAAAATTTCCAAAATAGTATCAACATATTTTTGGTTAGGGTTTTAAATTTTTGATTGACTTTTATTGATGGTTTTGGATTCCAGAGGCTTTGTACTGTCATTTATGATGATTTTGGGCATTGTTCTATTCCTTTTTGATGCATTTTAATCCTATTTGGGCTGCAACAAGTATTTTTGCACTTTTTTGTTGAGGTATGGAATGTTTCTCTAGCAAGATGTATGCATCCCTTGTTGTTGAGGATGAGTATATGTAGCTCTAGCAAGAGGTTATGTTGTGCCTCGTTGTTGAGGACTATGCAATATCATTGGATTCATATTATTGACCTATTTATGTGTTGTATCACTCTTGAGGCTCTCTTTATTGTTGCATTATGATGCTTTGAGCTTATGTCGTGATTCTTGTTATGGCATTTGTTTATATGTTTATAGCTATCCTTTATGAATCAATTTTGTATCAGATTTTTGATGGTATATTTGATGCTTTCTATGTTGAGTTTAATTTTGTTGTAAGATGTATCTTGTTATTTTTTTACCCTATGGTCTTGTTCCATGATTTGGAGAGTGGGCTATTGCATGTGTTGGACCTAGGTTATGAGCACTAGATCTTTAGGAAGGAGGTCTAGACCTATGGAACCACATGAAGAGTTCATGGTTTAATTTGCAAATGATAATATTATTAATAATTGATTAATGGGCTGGGTATTTAGGAATTCACCTAATAAAGATAAAGAATATGATGTTGTATGCCCCAATTGGATGAACCCATGGAGGTGGTTTTGGGATCCTAGATTGGGAAGATTGTTGGAGTGGTATACCCGATCTCCCTTGAGTGACTCCAAGGTGGAAATGGATGTGTCCATTATCCATATGCCTTGATTTTTTGTTCGTGCCTCTAGAGGTTGATTGCTTTGATTTAGCCATGAGATATATTTTGATGTTGTACTCTTATGTTGGAGTCTTGTGGTGTCATGTTGTATCCTTTGGTTGTTAGGTGTCAGCTTAGGTCTTGAGTGTGAGTTGAAACCTTATGTCATCTCCTAGCACGGGGGGTGGTTCCTATTGGTTCCACGTGGTCGGGTGGTTTGATACCTTCTTCCATTGGGATATTCGTCTTCTTGAATGTTAGCATGTGTGGATTAGTTTCTTGAATTCTTCCTCATGTGAATATTCCTTGGAGCTGATTTCTATGCACTTGGAAAAAGAAACATTGTAGCATGATGCTTTGTATTTGTAAAAGAGATTATGTACCCTTATGTTATGTATCTTCATATGGATGCTAATGTAATTAAGAAAGGGATGATGTAATAGTTAGGTGAAGTTCTTATGGTACATTCATTTAAGTATTGGATATTCATTATGTAATGTTAGATTTTGAGTTCTATGTGGATAAGAAAGAGTTAGTGTGTATGCATTTGTATTGTATTGAAATTGTAAGATGTATAATCTTATGGAAATTAAGTTGGAAGAATATTAGTTGCTATTATAGATCTTGTTTAAGAAATGGAAGGTATCTAGATGAAATGGAATATGTTACTTGGGTAAATGAGCTACTTATCTTAAAGATATGTAATGAAACTTGAAAGAATAATCTAGTCCTATAGAAGAGAATAGTTATACAAACTATGATGCTTTTATGATGAATGAAAGAATGGATATTAGGAGTATTTGATTTGGTAGTTTCTAAAAGAATCTAAATAGTATGCCATGTGACTAAGCTATACAAATGTGTTAAGGATTTATTATAGTTGTATGGAAAGTAAATGGATAGATGGATAATAGAATATGATGTTTTAAGATGGATATATGGTGTGTTAGGATTTTTTCAAGTAATGGCATTGAGATACCCTAGGGAATGGATTTGCATTGTGTGAGTTTATATAGAGATTGTGTTAGTGATTAAATGGTAATTTTGCATGCATAATATGATTCTATGGATACGTTCATGTTGATTTATGCATTCATGTAAATTGTTAATGGTGCATTGATGAATATTGGTAGTAATATTGCATTAATGGAATGTTATAAATTGTATTAAAAAAAAAAATTCTCCTTTTGTTAGTAGACTTTGGTTTATTTCTCTAGGTTATTTTGGTGGGCATTACATCTAGTATCAGAGCTCATGTTGCAAACACTGGGATCTCTGTTTAAGGTTGTTTCTCCTAGTCTTGTGTGGTGTGCTATAATGTTCTCTTTGACTTGAGTTTATTCTTTGAGATTTGTGTTGGAAAATGTCATTGGAACCTTGGAGATCTTATATTCCTATACTTTGTGTTTTCTCCCTAATCCTTTCTAGAAATTATAACTGTGTGCAATATGTGTATTCATTTCTTATGTGTGCCTCCTAGGTGTGGGTGATGTCTATGTAATTCTATGCAATCTAGCTTGCTTTGTAATTTCTAGTGCTTACCTAAATATTAGAGGTTGTTTACCCTATATAAATTAGTATGATATAGAATGAGAGAAAATTGTGTGTGTTCTCTTAACTAATTAGCTTGTTACGTTGATTTTCTTATGAATAGTAAGATGAAGTGTTTGTATTATGCATATAAGAATGATCTAGTGAAGATCATGATGTGAAATTGAAGAACTTGTATGGGATGCACCTATATATAAGAAAATAGTAGCTTAATTATGTCCTTCTCTTTCCTTTATGTAAAATGTAAGGAAGTTAACTAGTGAAGTATGGGTACCAAATAAAACTATCGGGTGTTTATATATGTGTGTGATTCTGCATTTAAGAAAATATTGTTTGAGTAAATCATATCTTTCGATAAGGAAGTGAAATTTCTAGCTGCATTTGCAATGTTAGGAGACCATATGGGAGGTTGAATTTTCATACTTAGAAAATGATGTAAATAGTTGTATGGTATGATAAATATAGCATATTTAGGATTCAAACTGTCCTTGCATAATTCTTGTGTGCATATATTTATTGTTTGATAATGCTTTTCTCCCTCTTCTCCTTCCATTTGAGTATATGATTCAAGGTTCTTAAGAAGTTTATTGATGCTAAATAAAAAAAAATTAATAATCATAGATGAGTAGGATTTTGTACAACTTAAAAAGAAAAGATTGGATGGAATAAAATTTTCTTTGAAGACTAATATTTATGCATTGCATCCATGATTTTCATTTAAAAGAAGAGTTAGTTAAATAGAACATCTCTTGCATGAATATTGTCAAAAGTTTAACGAAATAGTAGGCTAAAGGACCATGTTATAGTATACATGTTGAATGAAATAAATTTGGTGGATCACATGTATAGTATAGGAAAAAATGGAAATTATATCATTGTCTTTTCTTGGTTGGTAAGATAAACGTCTTATATTTGTGAAGGAGTTGTGTGGTTTTGATTAAATGTATTGCTTGATTGAATGAATAGATTAAGGTAAGATGCTACCTCCTTATCCTATTCAAATTTTAGGGAAGTGATTGCTCAATGAAATCCATTAGGATAGATTGATAATGGATTGTATGGCGTTGCAATATGTTCCTTAATGACAATTTTACTTGAATTACTCAGAATATTTAGTGTACAAAAGAATATAGTTAAGAGTTGATGGGAGATTAGTTGAATAGAATAATGTATGTATGTATGTATTGTTACTACTTATCAAATTGCCATTAGTTTTATATCCAAAGTCATACTAGCCGATTAGTATTACCGAATCATGCAGTCAATACACACAGAGAAGTTGGTATGAATAGTCCAGTCGGTTATAGAAGAAAGTAGTCACAGAATGTAGTATTCACTGAGCTATTTACTGAGTATTGTTTCATGGCTACCAAGCAGTAAAGTTAACTCACCGAGTTGATATTCACCGAGTGAAACGTTTTACCAGATACATTGAACCTGGACATGCACATGAAAACATGTTACAAGATCGAGGCACATCTAACCCTTTTTTTTACATTGGAAATTGCACTAGAAGATTATGTTTGATTGCAAGGTCAATCTAGCCAATGAAATATTTTTATTTAGTTATTCATTCGAGGAATCTTTTTGTAAGATAGAAGCAATGAATTAGATCACCACTATAAGAGATCTATTTATACAGCATGGGGAGAGAGAAATAAATGTGAATGAATATGTATGAATGCATGTGTGTGTATGCATGAAGGAAGACTATTACAGAGACACAGAGAGGTCATCGAGAAGGTTATCAGTGAACAATCGAAGAACAGAGTAAACAAAAGGGTTTACCGAGTTACAATATGGGTTACTGAGGTATGCTACTAGCTAGGTAATCTTATTCTGAGCACATAGAATTTGCTATAACATTTCAGATGTAAAGTTGCAGATATTTGTAATGATTATATTGTAATATTTTGAAGTTGTAAGAGAAACCTTTAACAGGGTAAAAGACTGTAACCAAGTCTATAAATTGTAAATCCTTTAACCAGGTGTAACATTTATATAGTGTTGTGAAATCCTTTAGTAAGGTAGATCTAAAAGATCTTGTTACTCCTAACAGGGTAAGCTATCAGAAATAGCTAAATGTAGCTCTAACCGAGCAATCTTTATTATTGCAGTAGTGAAGTTGTGGGTGCCATCCCCACCACATTTTTTCTCTCTAACCAAGAGTTTCTGTGTGACCAAAATATATGTGTTATGGAGTGAATCATGTATGATTGTTATCTGTTTGTTTTAACTTTGTTTTATGTTACTGCACTATTCTGTTTATGCATAACAGTAAGGTTATTATCAAAGAAAAGTTTTGGAGTATCGATTCACCCCTCCCCTCTCAGTACATTAGCTTTCCATATTGGGCCTAACAATTGGTATCAGAGCTTGAATCTTGGAAAAGGGTTTAACTACCTAAAGAGAAAGATCTTATCAATGGAAGGCTACAAACAATCTTAGAGGATTGTGTATCTACAAGAAGAGCTAGATAATGCAAATCAAGTGATTGCAGAAATGCAGAGGTAAATGCAAATGTATCTGAAAGTAAGGAGAAGATTATCTGATGACTTGCAAGATTCTCAAGAGCTAGTGGAACAAATCGAGACATCATCTGAGAATAGTCTATCTAAAGAGACTGAAGAAATGATTGGAATGTTGAAAGAAAAGAACAAAGCATTGGCTGATCAACTAAAAGCAATGAAAAGAGAACATGAACATTTCAATACACAGATGACTGAAAATCTAGATGCATTAAGGATAGTTGAGGATAAAGAAAGAGATCTACAAAGAGAGAAACAACAACTTGAAGCTCTAGTATCTAATAAGGATGATGAAATCATAAGGTTAACTGGTATTCAACAAAATATGACAGATCAACTAGGTTATGCACATCATGAAGCAATTCTAAAGAATGATGAAAATCAATCATTGAAGCTTGAAGTATCAAGGTTGACTGGTGAACTTGAAACTGAGAAGAAATCCAAAGAAACATTGGAGAAAAGTTATGAAGCATCAAAGATGTTGGATGAACAACTGAATACAAGAAGACCCTACAAAGATGGAGGACTCAGTTACAAAGGAAAAGAATCAACCAAGAAAGGAATTCATACTACCAAGAGAGGGGAATCATCAAAGCAAGCTAGAAATAGGAATAACATCAAAAGGAAGAAGCCTATTTGCTACTACTGTGGAAATCAAGGTCATACTGCCAACATATGCTACATTAGAAAAGGTAAGCAATCGAATATCACTAAATCCAATGGATATTGTTACAATTGCAATAAATATGGTCACACATCTAATCAATGTAGGAAAAAGTCTGTTAACAACTATCAGAAGGCAAAATTCAAAGGGTTTTGTAGAAACTGCAATAGATATGGACATAGTACCGAGAAGTGCTAGTTTAAGTAAAAGAACTACATGTGGTATCCACACCGAGCAAACACTAGAGGTTACTGATCTCACATAGATCCTTACCGGCAATATGTAGCAGTACCATGGGATTACAATACAAGGATATGGTGTGAATGTTGTGGAAGATATGGACATATTAGTGCCAACTACTTTATAAGGTTTGGAATGAACAACCGAAGATCATGGAGAAATCCTAGTATGGCATGTTTTCATTGTCACAAAGTTGGACATTTAGCTGGAGATTGCAAAGATCAACTGAGAAGAGACACTAAAGAGATAAAAGAAAAATTCAAGATGATTTGGAAAAGAAAGAAATTATGTTAGATGAAGAAAGCACCTTACCTACCGAGTTAGGTGCACCTATTTCAAATTAGTCAGAAAAAGGTATGAAGGGACTGCATTCTCTAAAGGTTAAATCATAATAGTTCCTATTCTATTATGTACAAAATTCAAAATTTGCATAGTTAAGATGCAATTAGTCAGTTTATATACTATACAGGAAAGTCGGTGTATACAGGAAACCTATCAAGTCAGTTAATAAAGGAAAGTTGGTTACTCAGTTAAAATGAAAAATGGAGTAAATCGGTAAAAGCTGAACTGAGTGCATTTAATGTCTTGACCTAACTTGCACGGAGCCCAATGAGGTATTTTTTAGTACTTAAAAGTGTTTTTGCAGTCATTTACATTCACCAAGTTTTCGAGAAGTAGAGCAGAGTGAATCAAAGTGATCAAACTTCATTCAGAGAGAATTTCGAGGTATTTACATCAAATCTATTCATTGTTTAGCTAGTTTCCGATCTAGTCAAATTGCTATTTTCTACCGAGTGTGAAGCATCAATCGTTTGTAAACCCTAAGGATAATTTGTCAAATCTTACCCGAAACCTACCATGGTGCCCAAGATCCAAGACCTCGTAGTTGTCCAAAATATGGAGAAGCCCTTGCTGAAATATTCTTTAACTCCCAAAGTTGCCTCTAAACCGGATGACAAAACTGCATTTTCACTCATCCCGGATCGAGTCTTGTTAGTAGAAGATGTTAGATTCTTCACCAAATGCCATGTTGAGGAACTCGGTCATGTCAAGATTAGTGACACATTTGATGAACTTTGCACTGATGGCAAACTAGATAGAAAATTTGAGAATATCAAAATCAAGGGATTAACTGAAGCCCTAGTCTATCCCCATGTGTTCAAACCCCAGTGGGTTAAGTTTGTCTTGAGTAGAGTACATGATGATTTCATGTGGCTACAAGAGAAACCGTTTAAGATCACTAAGGAAATCATTCACCTGATCACCGGGTATCCCATCTATGATCATGCACGAGCACAAAAAATGATATCACAAAAGGAGCTAATCAGTCTAACCAGAGTAGAATCTGATTACCGAGGACTAAAATTGAATAATGTCACTGATGCAGAACTCAAGTTTGCAATTAGAGTAATTGGTTACTATTTCTTCCAATCTGCAAGGGAAAACAGTGTACCATGTGTTGTAGTTGACTTGGCCTACAAAATAGTGAAGAAGGGAATGAAAGTAGACTTGTGTGAAGTACTACTGAAGAACTTGTTTGAGAACCTAAACACAATAAGGAAGCCGAAACAAACAACTCGACAAATACACTAAAGTTCGGTTCACTGCTTGTATGTATGTTTTTCTACTTTGAGAAGTTCTTTCCCTCAGTCGGTAAAGTAGTATGGGAGCTACACTGACCTATCACCCATCAGATCAATGACTTCATCAAGAAGTTAGGAGATAACTTTAATGATATCATGGATGATTACTTCAGCAAATTCCAAGAGAAAATGCACAACAGGTACAGGATTCCACCATAACTGGTAGAAAAATACAAGGACAATATATGGTTTGAGGTCGACACGGATTATTGCTATGTAAATGTTGTTGAACCGAGGACTCAATCATTGCAACCAATGGGTTATGAGATTGATTATGATATTACATAGCAACAAATTGATGCCTATTTATCATTGCCAAGGCATGCAACCAAACTAAGGTATGGAACCTATGAAGAGGTGAAGGAGAAAGTAAAAATGAGCATTGTAGTACCTAAGGCTACAAGAAAAGCTACAAAAATGATAAAGGTTTTATCTGAGAAATTTGGAGAAGAATCCTCCTCTACACCTGTCAAAGGCAATCTTGCCATTACCGAAGAGGAATCAGAAGCACAAGAGGCAGAAATAACATTAAGCACAGAGTTGCCTAAGGGTAAAGTTCTAAAAAGAAAGAAACGGGACATCTCAAAGGCCCTACCAACTCCACCAACAAAGAGACCCAACACTAGAGCATTAGCTACATCACCGAGTAAGAAGCAAAAGAGTGTTACTGCACCAAAGGTAACCAATACCTATAAGAAATCTACTCAGAGACTCATTTTGGCAAAAGAGTCGAGTGATACAAAGTCTGATGATGCAAATAAATTCCAGATTGTGAAAAGAAAAAAGTTAAATATTCACAGTGTTGAAAATTTTTGTGCCAATCTTAAAGAATATGATGGATTTGCAGGATTTAGATATGTTAAGTATGAGACTGGGAATAATGATGAGAAGCGACAGATTGAAGAAGCTGTATCTGTACACTTCTGAAGTTTCGGCTAGCACCATTAGAACTAGCAAAGTCACTTCCGAGTGAACTATACTTGCATATTGATAATAGATGGAAATATGCAATGGACTCAAAGAGACAAATAAGATAAAGAAGTCTACTCCATCTATTTCCTGATATGTCTGTAGTAGAAATCAAGGAGCATTTGACCACATACAATTCTAAATTTCTTGTGAAACAAAGAGCCTTAAAATTGATGAATGGGCTATACATTGATGTGGAGAATGAGACAAAAGCCAAGTGGTAGGAGATCTTCAAACAAAAGGATGTTGGTGAACAATCTCAAATTGAAATTGTTGATGTCACCGAGCAAGGTCCAGACCCGGTTGACACTATACAAATTGATGAAGATGTAATGGAAGACACCGCACTGGAGCAGGAAATGATTGAAGGCACTACCTATGCCAAACTTGTCTCTAGTGAATCTATCTTGGAACAAGTTCAGCCTTATCTACCAGTGAAGCCACTTGTCTCAACTAAAGCTCCCAAGGACACAAAGAAAGGCACCAAAGGTACCAAATCTGAAGCTGCAGGAGATACAACCAAAGATCAAACGTCTCAAGCACAGACAAGCACTGCAAATGTTACAGTTGAGACCCCTAGTATTGAGCCACCCAAAGACACTACAACGGCTATAGGAACTGATCAAAGTGTTGCATCTACCGAGCAACCTACCAAGGGTCAGCAAGCCTCACAAGCACTTGTCTTAGTGCCACCAACCAAAGGAAAAGAAAAGAAGGTGAGAAAGCATAGTTTTAAATTCGACTTGTCTAAACCGATAGTGTTGCCCAATGTAGACATCTCCAAATTGAAAGGGCAAGCACTCACTGAATTCGGTGAACTATGCAAAGCAAAGGCCGAACAAGAGAAGCAACTAGCCATACAGAAGAAGAATAAAGTACTTCAGAAGGTTAGGACACTACTAATAGAAATGGTACCATCAGCAATAGTGTCAATCGATGCAGCCATCCATATTCAATTGGATGAACTCCTAATTCAGATTGAAACATCTGGAGTTGATGCATCTGAGTACTTAAGCAAGCTCAAGGATAAAGAGCTTACTACTAAAATGATAGAGGAAGTACATAAATCCATTGTTGTTGGCAAGGTAAAACTTGTCAAATTCATTGCTGAGTTGTCCCCTCAACTCAAGCATATTCTTTATTTATTCCAGAAACTATGTACAGTTTCCTTATTTATTAAAGATGTCAAAAATAAAACTGATGCAATTGAGAAAGAGATCACCGATCTCTCAACTAAGTTGACCACCGAGCCTAATTTAGTTTAGAATTTTTATACAAAGCTTCAACAGCTCATGGCTCAACAGTTAGAACTCAAGAATGGAGAGCATAAAATCAGGATGGACATAATGACCCTTCAGACATTATTCCTTCCTCATCTCTCATCAGTACAAGAACAGATCAACAGAGCTACACGCCTATCAACTACATAAGAGGGAAGCACTCTTGATGGCTAATATCACTCTTAGCTGATATTCAAGCACAAAATTCATTAATGGAAAGTGTAAAGGATTCACTCTCAGTCGCCCTCACCGATGCCCGGACCAAGTATAAGTCTATTTTTGATCAGTTACTGACTCCGGATGGAAATTAAGTTTTTGATGTTTATCAAAAAGGGGGAGTAATATTATGATACTACATAGAGGAAAGTAATACCCAGCAAAGGGGGAGTAATACTATATTTGGAGTGATACAGTTTTGGTAGCATAGTTTTGAGTATTGTATACAAGGGGAGTATACCGAGCAAAATATACAGAGCATTCAAAGCACAGAACAGAACCGAACAAGCAAAATTCAGAGTTATGTACAGAATAATGATAAGGGGAGTATATCTGCATACACTATTTCATTGACTATTGTATATATTGTCAAGTGTAGTCATTTTGCAAGTATATAGTTTTTGAGTTATGACTTTGAAAGTAGTTTTTGTCAAACATCTCAACTAATGTCAAAAGGGGAGATTGTTACTACTTATCAAATTGCCATTAGTTTTATATCCAAAGTCATACTAGTTGGTCAATATTACCGAATCATGTAGTCGGTACACACAGAGAAGTCGGTATGAACAGTCCAGTCGGTTATAGAAGAAAGCAGTCACAGAACACAATATTCATCGAGCTGTTTACCAAGTATTGTTTCATGGCTACTGAGTAGTAAAGTTAACTCACCGAGTTGATATTCACCAAGTGAAACGTTTTACCAAATAAATTGAACCTGGACATGCACATGAAAACGTGTTACAAGATCGAGGCACATCTAACCCTTTTTTTTACATTGGAAATTGCACTAGAAGATTATTTTTGATTGCAAGGTCAATCTAACCAATGAAATATTTTTGTTTAGTTATTCATTCGAGGAATCTTTTTGTAAGATCGAAGATATGAATTAGATCACCGCTGTAAGAGATCTATTTATACAGCATGGGAAGAGAGAAATAAATGTGAATGAATATGTATGAATGCATGTGTGTGTATGCATGAAGGAAGACTGTTACAAAGACACAGAGAGGTCACCAAGAAGTTTATCAGTGAACAGTCGAAGAACAGAGTAAACAGAAGGGTTAACTGAGTTATAATATGGGTTACCGAGGTATGCTACTAGCTAAGTAATCTTATTCTGAGCACATAGAATCTGCTATAACATTTCAGATTTAAAGTTGCAAATATTTGTAATGATTCTATTGTAATATTTTGAAGTTGTAAGAGAAACCTTTAACAGGGTAAAAGACTCTAACCAAGTCTATAAATTGTAAATCCTTTAACCAGGTGCAACATTTATATAGTGTTGTGGAATCCTTTAGTAAGGTAGATCTAATAGATCTTGTTACTCCTAACAGGGTAAGCTATCAAAAATAGCTAAATGTAGCTCTAACCGAGCAATCTTTATTATTGCAGTAGTGAAGTTGTGGGTACCATCCCCACCGCAGTTTTTCTCTCTAACCAAGAGTTTCTGCGTGACCAAAATATATGTATTATGGAGTGAATCATGTGTGATTGTTATCTGTTTGTTTTAACTTTATTTTATGTTACTACACTATTCTGTTTATGCATAACAATAAGGTTATTATCAAAGAAAAGTTTTGGAGTACTGATTCACCCCTCCCCTCTTAGTACATTAGCTTTCCATATTGGGCCTAACATGTATTTGAATTAATGTGAAATTAAATGTAAATGAAATAAGTGGTTGCAAGGGTATGATCTTTATTTCATGTAATATAGGTAAATTATCTAGTTAATGGTGTGTTAAGGAAATGATCATAGGAGATAGGAGTAGGAGTAATCAATGTTTGATATTAAATTTCATTTGGAGATTAAGTAATGAGATCCATTTCTTATGAGTAATTTACTTGTGTGAATATATGATTGATTAAATTGGTCGATGACATCATGTAGACTATTGTTATCATCTGTATGCTATTTATTGTGCAATAAGAGGAAATGGTGAATATTGTAGTACATCATCGAGTGATTAGTTGAGGTTTCGATATCTATTTCTATTGTAACTCGGTAAATGTGGTAATTTATTGGATAGGATATCTTCAATATTAATCATGTCATTAGTATATTCCTTGTGTGTGTATGAAATACTTTGTTTCCTCCTTGCATATGTCTCCTTTCATGAAGAATATTTTCTTAGATTTTCATAAAGACTGAATTGCATTAAAATGATAAAATGAATATAGATATACTAATAAACATATGGTTTTAAAAGTCATGCATGCACTCTCTAACACATTCAGGGTGTTGTACCCTTGGGTGTTATGTAGTGGTTACTCCCTTTGGTGTGACTAAAATTGGTCACCTCGTGATGTAGATTTGGATAAGTTGCTATTTTGCCTTGAGTTATTTTGCGATTTGTGCTAGCATTGTTGAAGTTAATTTGATTTTGGGATTTTGTAATTCTTCTTTCATTTATTTTTTATGTAGTCGCACTTATCCCCCTACTCTTCTTGATTGATTTCACCAGCAATTTTTGTGATCTAATGTTGGCTTTTGATGTAGTCACACTTATTACACTTTCTCTTATGATGTTGTTGTTGTTGTCTTTTGTGATCATTATGTATGTTGAGTATTGTGGGTTCTCGTATTGTGTGAGCTATTGTCTCTATCATGTTCATTTTGAACCTCTGATAGTGTGTGTGCAAGGGAGGACACTACAGAGAAGTGCACTAGACATAGTGAACAATTAGATAATGTTAGTATCAAATGAGTAAATGGAATATAAGATAGAAGTGAATTTGGCTTCGAGAAGTTTGCAATATATGAAATAGTTAGATATAAAAGAACTGTTATGAGTGCTTTTGTATATATATCTTGCATAATTAATGGATTAGAGTGAACAATTTGATTGGATGAAATATGTGTTGAATGTTTGTATCAAAGTAGCATAGCGGAAGTGTGGTAGAAATTGAAATGAATGAATACTGTAAATCTTGTTTTCATAGGATATAGATTTTAGATCATTGTGAGATTCTTTTGATTTTATTCAATCTTGAAGGACATTTATTCAAGTTTCCTCATATAGGTGTATGACATGTGGTGTCTTTAATAATAAAAGGATGTTTCTATGTGTAAATTATTGTGTAAAATGTATATTTGCTTCTTAATTGTGTGCAACTAGATGTTAAAGGAGTGTTTCCATGCTTGAAATGGTGTGAGTTATTGTGATTTTTTCTTATAGATGCTAACTCGGTGACAGGAATTATAGTTTTGGTCTTGCAAAATGTGGTTAAATAAAGTTCACTTGAAGATATTATAATGATTTAGCATGCTTATTGTAACTAATAAGAGTTTTGTAACTTGTTTGATCTCCTATGTAATGCATTCACTTGAATAATTGAAGCATAGTAAGGAAAATTTTGTTGTTATTATCTTACTTTGAGCTAGGAAATGTTTAGAGATAATATGTTCTAATGATTGATGAATCCTCTAGCAAGGAGATTATGTATATTGTTCATAAATGTTCTATAGGAAAGATATGATTTGGTTGTGTTCAAAAGAAGTTTTAGATTAACATGTGCATCTCCATCTTAAGCTTGCGAATTCTAGGAGTAAGTTGTAGTACCCCTCCCGCGATCAGACTTTTTAGATACTTATTTTGACTATGGTTGACTTTTTCAATGGATATTATTGGATACATTATATGGTGATGTTTTATTCAAATATTATGCTATGTTGTGTTATGCTTTGATTTGAGATTCAAGAATGTTGTTTACGCATTATTTCTTTATTAATGGTTAGATGTTAATTTTATTGGATTACTGACCATGGACTAACACATTTACTTTATGTATGAGATGCGTTATGTATATGTTATCATGTATGTGTGAACGTGTATGGAGTGTGAGGAGATGATTTTCCTTCACTCACTTCTGTGAGATAGAGAACGTCACGATTCTTCTTCATCGGTGTGTCTACTATGTTTGAATATATATATGTATGCGTGGTTTGGTGATATGGGAATTGTAGGTACAAGGTACTAACTTCACCTAGGTCCACAGGTCTGAGCATACCTAAATAATCTGATGGAAGTGGAGGAGATATTCTTAAGGCCCTAAGTTTCACCTTTAGCCTTGCTTGTCACTGAGCATTATCAGTCGCCAATCAACCTTCCTTTTGTTGGTATGCAGGTCATGTTTTTGTTTTGTTTTGTTGGGTTGCATGTTATGTGTCTTTGAATTTAAATCATCCCTTCTTATGATTTTAATGATTAATTAATTATTAATACCTTTTAGATATTAATAATTAATAAATATTGCATTTATGAAATTAAGTTTAGAAATAAATGATAAAGTGTATTTTAATGTTTTAATTAATCAAGCAATTATTTATTTGGTTAGTTAAAGTTGAATTGTTGAATTATTTAGGAAAATGTTATATTATGTTTTTCAATTGTTTAAAAAAAGAGAAAAAAGTTATTTTACTTTTATGAAATGTTAATGTTTAAATTGATTTTTCATTTTGAAAAAAAAAGGTTGAATTCTTTTCAAATTTGAAAATTGAAATATAAAGGCACTGTTTTGGAAAAGAAATTAAAATTTTCTATTTTTCATTTTTAAATTGAAATTTGACCTAAAAGAGATATTTGTTGAAAGGAAATTCTTTATAATGATTTTTTTTTTCAAAACCATTTCATTCTACATTTTGGGGAAATTTTCTAGGAAGTGTGTGTGTGTATTTTGGTTGGAAATTGTTGGTTGAAGAATCTATTTGGTGGTTGGAGACTTGCTCTTCTCCAAACCGTTCTTCCTGGAAAGCTTACCAGGTTGGTGTATTAAATCTTTTATTTTTGTAAAATCTTGGTTTAAAATCAACTCTCTGTTAAGTTTTTGGGTTGTGTTTGAAGGAAATTTGAATTATTGTTAGTAGTTTCCCTATTTGTTTGTAAAGATTTAATTTTTCCATTGTTGAAAATGGGGGGTTATGCTGTCAAATTTTTCCATTTTGGGCAAACCTAGGAACTTGGGTGTGTTTTGAAATTGCTGGAAAAAAATATAATTTGGAAGAAAAAATTGCATACCCTTTGTTGTGTTTTCAAAACCCTGTTTAAAAAAAAAAAAAAAAACAGATTGCTGTCAAAAGGAAAATTTGTGGTTTTTAATGTGTTGGGTTTACATCTTAAATTTACTGGTTTAAAAAAAAAATTGGGTTATAGAATTGGTTTGGTTTTGGATTTTTTTAAAAAAAATTTTAAAATATTTTTTTTTTATTATATTAATCGGGGTTCGATGGCACCACGACCCATGGTGTGGGGAGTCGTGACTTCCCCACCACCATGGGGTGGGGGCCATAGTTGAGGACCCAACCATGGTCCACCCACAACCATGGTTTGTGGGGTGGGACCACGTCGTGGCCCGCACTACCACCGCCCTCCCCTTTCCATGGGGTTGTGTGGCAGCATACATGTATGCCCTTTTTAAAAAAAATTTAAATGTTTTTTTAAAATTTTATTTTATTTATATATTTAGTTTTTATATGACGAAAAAAAATTATTTTTTTTAGAAAATGGAAAAAGAGAAAAAGGATATTTCAATTTCAAAAGAAAAATATGAGATTTATTATAAATGATTTATTTTATATTTTTATATGTATATGTATATATAAATGCATAATTATATAAATATATCTATGTTTATGATTCATTGTGATTAAAATGTTTTGTTAAAATTTGATATGGATAAAGTTGATATTGAATGAATATTTTTAATTGAATTAGTGAAATGAATATTAAGGAATGGTTAGTTTTTGAAACTTTGAAACCTAGAAACCTTGGTCAATTGTGTATTGAAGGAAAGAAAAAAAAGAATTGCTTATTCTATTTGAGCGAAGGTGTTTGTTTTATTCTAACTGTCTTCACATTTAATTTTAAACTACAAGTCATTAGTTTTAAAAGGAATTAGGCTTTTTCGTGTGGTCTTTTCTATTGGTCGGTCATGTGAGTTGACTGTGTTTGTCAGTTGATTTAAATCTATGTGCAAGGGCTTCTATGACCAAGTGTTTCTCTGTTATCCTGAACTCCTTTGTGCTTATTGGTTTTGGCATTTTGCATTGGAGTTCTTTTGGGGATATTTGTTTAGTGTCATAAGGAGGAGTGGCTTTTGAGTGGGGGTCGCACCTAAATAGGTTAGCAGGATAACCCCTCGAAAGTTGGTTAAGTAAGTGATAACCTAATAATATATTAGGGGATCGGGTAGCTAAAACATTACGTAAGATAACTATCCCTCGCTCATGGTTGAGTTCTAGTATAGACTCAGGATGTAGTGGGAAGGCTTGGAATGGAAAACCAACAACCTTTTCCTCACGAAAATATTGTTTGGGTCTGCATGAGACTTGGATGGGGCCAAGGGTTCAGGAGAGGTTACCACGATAACCCAAGATGGGGGGTGAGACCTTTAGAGGCCTTCCAGGATAACCATGCCAAGCTATGTGATGACACTCTTCCCTTATGGTCACAAGTGTGTCATCTTGTTGGTATCACCTGAGTTTTGTTGTGGAGTCATGTTTTATGTGAGTTTACCAATGTTGTGTTTGGACCATGTGTGCATACCTTGTAGGTTTCTAGTGGGTCTTATTTATATCTCCTAGAATGGTGTGGTGGTTCTTTTTGAGTCATATGGTCGGGTAGTAATGTCACTTTCCATTGGGTGTGTTTGTTCCTTCTCGCGGGAGTTGGCTTCACAGGTGTTACAGTTTCTCTTTGGATTCAAGCATCTTGTTTATCTAGTTATATCCTATCTATCATCTTGAATCATTCTTTATATATCTTGGACCTTATATGGTCAGTTGTATTTATTTGATATGTATGCCTTCATGGTAAGATGTAATTTTGAATGTAAACATTATATGTTCTTATGAGACTTAGTGATTTAGTGCAATGCAATATTATTTCAATCATGTGATGTAAAAGAAATGTATTGATAATAATTAAATGGTTAAATGTATATCTTTTATTAGTGTAATTATGTCTTTATGATTAAGTCATCTTAATTGGATTAATTAACACTAAGAAATGTTTAGTTTAGATTATGTAAACCATGTTGGGAGACCTTTTAGGAGTTAAGTATTCCATTGTGTAATCTAAATGTAATGTTAACTTAATGCATCATTTAACTAATTAAAGTTTTTTTTAAAATTATTTACACTCTTTTCAAGTGTTTTAGTTTAATCCCTTCGGGGTTTCCTGGTGGGGCGTTACATAAGTTGAGTTTTAGTGCCCCTCCCTAACTCATCCTTTATGAGAGAATATGATAAAAACTTTTAGATTTGTGCTCTAATAATCTCTTTGATATTAGTAGATTCATTATGATTTATGTGGATGAAGTTATGTCCCAGACTAATATGTTGGTCATGCTTATGCACTCACTATTCATGTATGGATTATATTGCTTATGAGGTTGTGATGTTACCTAAGTGATTATACTAACCCTATTCCATAAATATGGTGATGATTGAGTTGATGATTGTGACTGTCTTCTAGTATCTTTGTGATAGGGATGATGTCATACCACTCACTACGATCATGATATGGTGTTGTGATATCTATCACTTGCCTGATCATTTATGATGGATATGTATCATATATATGTTGTATTTTTTTTTCGTGGTGGATGTAGGATTGTAGGTACCAGACATCGACTCCACATGTTCTCATAGGTCTGAGTGTGTCCTATCCTAATGGCAAGTTGTTGGAGACGGGATGTGTTCCCCTCTCATACTTTAGGCTTAAGTTGGTACCCTTGTCAATTAGTGTCTTGGCTTGAGTCGTTGGTCTGCGTCATTTGGTATGTTGTTCAACCTTATGTCGGGTTGCCTTGTGAATTTGTAATTATTTATTAATTAATAATTAATCAGTTTATATAGTTTATTTAGTATTAGATTAAATTAATGAATGGCATTAATATTTGATATTAATGTATGAATTATTATTATTAGAGATTTATTATTTATTTATGTTTATTTCATGAACTTGTATTTACTTGATGATTTATATTATTGTTGGGTTATTTATTGTTTTGATTATATTTTTTTTATTATTATTATTTATATACCTACCCCTTATTATGATTGGCCCTCTTGGGAGTTGTGATTGTGAGGTTATTATTAATTATTTATTTATATTATTTGCGGTTTATATTTAATTGGAACATTTAGTTATAATGCCTTTGATTTATTTTATTGGGCTTTAATTTATTATTATTGTTATTATATTATTGCATTCTCTTGTTACTAATTGAGTAATTAAATATTATATTTATACCTACCCTATTATTTTATTGGTTGAGATTTGAGGGTAAGTAAATAATATTATTTATATTCTTACCTCGATTTTTGGAAGGGGGGTTGGTCTAGAATATATTTTATTGGAATATTTTGATTGGTAGATATTCTTCTATAGTTTTGAATGAGATCTCTTTTATTGGCTTGGTGAGCATTTTTTGTGCATGCTTCCAGATATCTTTCTATGACTTTTGGATTTTTGAATTGCTTGGAGTGAGAATTTCTTAGTTGGATTGGATTTTGGAAAGCTTACTGGTTTGGATTTTTGCTCTTCTACGATTGCATTGCCATCACTCTATTTCCAGATTGGAGATCTTTTTCCATTCTTGCATTTTGATCTTTAAAAAGAGATGTTTCATCGTGTCTGCTAAAAGATTGTTTTGGGGAAAATTTTGGGAGTGATTTCAATTATTTATTATTGGTTTGATTGAAAAGAAATAAATTAGAAAAGATTGCATTTGAATTTGGAATTATGAATTTGTGCAGTGAAGGAAATGAGTGTTTTGATATGTGAATTTTATGGCTATGTTCTTCCTATGAATGTTCTATGTGATGGTTTTTGAGTTGTGGAGGCTTGTGTTTCCCTTGTGAATCCTATTTTAGGGCCTCTTACTGTTTGATCATCTTTTTTTTTGTTTTTGTTTGATATGGTTGTCGCTGCAACACTTTTTGGTCCAAGTATTCCTCAATTGAAGTCAAATTCTTGGATATATGACATTATTGGGATTTTGTATTCCCCATTCTTCTTTTATATTGATTGTTGATGTATTATGGGTTGGTTTCAAACCTTGATTGAGCCCCTGCCTGAATCTAGGCAAGATTGATTGCTTCTTTTTCTTGTTTTTCAAAAGTTGCAACCCGAGTACAAAAGTACTAAAATAGAGTGCAATAGCGCCACTCTCAGATTCAATAGTGCTAGAGTAGGAAAAAAGTGCCTAAAATTATTAAGCCTGCTAATCGGGTATGTAAGGAATGTCAAATGGGTAAGCAAATAAGAATTTCTTTAAAGAGTAAGCAGTATACAACTAATGGATTGCTAGATCTTGTGCATACTAACCTATGTTGACCTATAAACATTAGAAGTGTATAGGGTGACAGATATTTCATGTTACTGATAGATGATTATTCCAGAATGATGTGGATTGTCGTTTTGAAGGAAAAATCAGAAGCATTGGACAAATTCTAGATATTCAAAGAAAAGGTTGAGACTGAGACAAGACTGAAGGTGAAATGTCAAAGATCTGATAGAGGAGGAGAATTTTGTTCCGATGAATTTGATTTATTATGTGAGAACCATGGGATTAGAAGACAATTATCTACTTCTAGAACCCCACAATAGAATGGAGTTGTTGAAAGAAAGAATAAAATGTCGTGGATGTTGCAAGGATGGTGTAGATTGAAGGGGATGTCTTGATGTAGCCATGATTCCATGGGTCGTCAAAGAGAACTGTCATGCAGCAAGAGTAACACAATGAAAGCAATAGTAAAACATTAATAGATTATAGAATCAGATCATATTATCATCTTAGAACCTTTGGTAACCAACCAATTATCATCATACATTCATCATAGAACATCTAGTAATCAATGAGTTACATGTAGGCTAACATGCAAGATTACAATCCATCTGAAATTCTCAGTATCATCCAGATCTCTAATAATGAATCTATAATCTCATACTCATCGCCTGTCCTACAAACAATCACATAAAACTATATATATACCCTCAACAACATATCTGGGTTGGCCACAAAAGATTACATTTACCAGGACAGGAAAATGAAACGTGTAAATAGGTTGGCCCTAAGAATGAAAGGAAATTTTCCAGAAAAGAACTACCAAGAAGTACGGATCAACATGAAGGTCGTCCAAGGACTTAGGAACATCTAGAAATGCCCAAAATAGATCCACACGCCAACAAACCACTCTAGAAAAGAAGAAATCTCCAACCGGTAAGCCCAAAACTACTCTTAAACCCAAAAACAATCAAACCAGAAGAAATATCTTGCCAGAAAACTATCCAAATGAATTGAGGAATTAAGCACAAGAACCAGCCTGGAAACCAAAAGTATGATCTGCAGCGTAAAGCAAGCAACTTTTGGAACATAATGGCAGGAACACATAAAACTGCACACTGGACTAAACAAGAACTAAACAAAAGGAAATATTTTTTTGGTTGATGCAAGATTTCTCATAGATCAGGGATGCTCCTACATTAGACCCTCTAGGTAGAAAGAGATGTTCTATGAGAAGCAACTCATGAACATCGAAAAGGACTCAGGATATAGACTCCATGCTCATTTATGATCCAAACATCTTCTTTATCTGGAAATTTATTTCTGAAATCCTCTGCAACCTCAACAAGATTCTCTAACTCCTAACTCTCTTTATTTCTCTTCCTTTGCTTCAGATCTACACATTGTCTCTGCTTAGTATTCTCTTTCTGATGTAACTTTGACTTATTTCTTCCACAAGACTTCATCTGCTTTGTCACCATAAACTTTATGTCATCCGGTTCTATCTTGTTATCAAACTTATCTATTAGATCCTTCTACAAATTCATGCCACTTTCCAGTATAACCTCTGCAACTGATTTCTCAGCACTACAATTTTCTCAAGACTCAGATTCTTCACCTCCTTCTCTTTCTCCTTCAAAGAAGCCAATGTGAACTTTTGCCCATCCTTCTCAATAGTGATTAGGTTTATTCTACAGTCATAAATAGCTCTTCTATAAAACTACCAAGGTCTTCTCAACAAGACATGACAAGAACTCATAGATACAACATCACACAAGACCTCATCCCTAAAAGGTCCAATATTAAAACTCACCAAACACTGCTCTTTTACTTCCAAATTTTGATCATCTTGTAACCAACTCACCTTTTAAGGACAAGGATTCTCAAGCCTCCTCAATCCAAGCTTCACTACCATCTCCTCAGATACCAAATTATGAGTACTTCCACTATCCACAATAACCTTGCAACACTTACCACCTGATTGGCACACGGTCTAGAAAAGACTCATTCTCTGAGTAGGTCTAGTATCTTCACTTCTTTTCTCCATCATGACTCTTCTAAACATAAGGGATTCTCTTTGCTCTGGTGCACATTCAGTTCTGGTAACTCCACCTTTCGGTTCCTCATTTGCCACACAACTTCTTGCCATTCCCTTCTTACATTCATAAAATCTGTGTTCGGTTTCTCCACAGTTGAAACATTTGCCAAGAAATTCTCTGCAGCTACTGCCAATGCCTTTTCTCTATGTTTTATGATCTAGTTCCTTATTCCACTTAGGTTTTGATTCATCTTCAACATTCTACTTCTCTATACAACCACTCATCTATCATTTGTATCTCTTCTTCCCTCTAGGGTTATTTTGTTGTCTTCTTCTCACCTTCTCTTCAGCCTGCAAAGCATAATGGTAAGCTTCTTCAATTGTGGAAATCCTCAACATACTCATCTCATCCTAAATTTTAAATGCAAGTCCATTTATGTACATCACCACCTTTTCTCTATACATCTCTTTATGCCCATATCTGGTCATTACTTTGTAGAACTCCTTAATATACTCTTTCACAGTCATGTTTCTCTGCTTCTAGTTCTGCAACTTCTTGAACATCTCCAACTCATAGTCTCCCGGAATGAACTTATCCTTCAATCTCACAACCATCTGTCTCCACTGGGTGATCTTCATTTCACCATTCTCCACTCTATCTCTTTGCAACTCTTTCCACCATAAGGAAACATGCCCTTTCAATTTAGTTTGTGCCAACCTAACCATTTTTTGGATCCTTAACATCCTCAAATTCAAAGTAGCCCTCCAACTCTCTGATCTAATCAATCAAGTCCGCATCCCAGAAAAGTTTGAAACCTCCACTTTATGTATTTTACTTTCTTGTGCCACTACTCTCAGAAATCTTTCTAATCTTCCATCTTTCGGTCCTTCAGCCTCTTCCACCTCAATCTCTTCTCCATCTTCTTCATATTCATCCTCAGACCCCGAATTCCTCCACAAACCAGCCAATGTGTTATGGATCTCATTCCTAATCTCATTATTGAAATCCTCCATCATTTACTCTACCCTCTAGGGTTCATCTTTCTAGGCAACATCTCCTCCCTTGCTCTGGTGAACTGCCTCAACTCAGTGATTTGACTACCGATTTCAATTGCCTCACACTTGGCAATCTATTGAACACACTCGCAACCTACCTCCACTTGGTGATCTATTCACCCAAAGGAATGCCTCAAGAATCGCAACTAGCTCTTCCACCAACTAGTTCATAACCCGCTCTGAAACCACTTGATGTAGCCATGATCCGGTGGGTCCTCAAAGAGAACTGACTAGGTCATGCAGCAAGAGTAACACAATAGAATAAATAGTAAAACATTGATAAATTATAGAATCAGATCATATTATCATCTTAGAACCTCTGGTAACCAATCGTTTATCATCATACATTCATCATAGAACATCCAATAATCATCCGATTACATGCAGGCTAACATGCCAGATTATAATCCATCTGAAACTCTCAGAGTCATCTAGATCTCTAATCATGAATCTAGAATCTCATACTCATCATCTGCCCTACAAATGTTCACATAAAACCATATATATACCCTCTGAAACATATCCAAGTCAACCACAAAATATTGCATTTACCAAGATAGGAAAATAAAACATGTAAATAGATCGGCCCTAAGAATGAAAGGAAATTTTCCAGAAAAGAACCACCAAGAAGTGCAAATCAATAGGAAGGTCGGCCAAGGACTTAGGAACATCTAGCAAGACCCAAAATAGCACACCAAGAAACCACTATTGAAAAGAAGAAATCTCCAACCGGCAAGCCCAAAACTGCTCCATAACCCATAAATAGTCAAACCGAAAGCAATATCTTGCCGAAAAAGAATCCAAATGAACTAAGAATCTTCAATTAAGCACAAGAACCATCCTGTAAATTGAAAATATGATTTGCAATGAAAAGCAAGCAACTACTGGAACATACTTGTTGGAACACACAAAAAATGCACACTGAATTGAACAAGAACTAAACAAAAGGAAATATTTTTTTGGTTGATGCAAGATTACTCATAGACCGAGGATGCTCCTGCATCAGAATGTTTTGAAGATCTATTGGAGAGAAAATGTTAGCACTGTTGTTTACACATTCAATCGAGTACATATAAGAGCTGTTACTAGTAAGACTCCTTATGAGCTATGGTTTGGTCATGTTCCTACTGTGAGATATTTTAGAATTTTTGGAAGCAAGTGTTATATCAAGAGATATGAGGATATATATGAAAGTTTGATGCAAGAAGTAATGAAGGAATTTTCTTGGTATACAAGCAACAAAGAAAAAAGCCTATTGGTGCTACAATAAGAGACTAAGAAAGATAGTGGAAAGTGCAAATGTGAAAGTTGATGAGAAATGTGGAAAAGAAATTAGAGCATGTAGATATGATGATGGTCAACATGTTGTTCTAACACCTATTCAAACTGAAGAATTGAAGTAGAATGATCTGATAGAGGTTGTTAACCCAAATGTTTCTTCTACCAGTGGAGGCGTGTAGGAATTCAAAAATAAGAATAATCAAAAGAATTTGAGGTATGTAAGATTGAATCATTCTAAAAATCAAATCATTGGTGATAAAAATAAAGGTGTGATGACTAGAAGAAGGCTAGATGTTGAAGAGGTATGTTTGATTTCTAAAATTGAACCTAAAGATGTTGTTGAGGCTTGCAAATATGAAAATTGGATAAGGGCTATGGAAGAAGAATTGAATTATATTGAAAAGAATAACACTTGGGAACTTGTGCCTAGACCTAAAGATAACAATGTGATTGGTACTAAATGGGTATTAAGGAACAAATTGAATGAAGCCAGTGAAGTCAAAAATAAAGCAAGATTGGTATGCAAAGGATATTCATAGAAAGAACGGATTGATTATGAGGAGACTTTTTCTTCGATAGCTAGACTTGAAGTTGTTAGACTATTGCTTGCATATTCTACATATAAGGATTCTGAGGTATATTAGATGGATGTCAAGTCAGCCTTTCTGAATGGTGATCTTGAGGAAGAAGTCTACATTGAGCAACCTAATGGATTTTCATTATCAAATGATGGAGACATGGTATGCAAACTGAAGAAATCTCTCTATGGATTGAAACAAGCCCCTAGAGCCTGGTATGCTAGATTGGATAAGTATTTACTGAAATTAGGATTTAATGAAGGTATTGTTGATAGCAATCTGTATTTAAAGATTGAGAATGATAACATCTTAATTTTTGAAGTATTTTTTCACAACATTATCTTTGGAGGAGATGATAACTTAAGCATGAAGTTTATCAGTGATATGCAGAAAGAATTTGAGATGTCTACGATAGGAGAGATGAAATTTCTCTTAGGTTTGCAGATTTCACAAACTAGAAAAGGTTTTTTTATATCTTAAACTAAATATGTGAAGGAATTACTGAAGAAGTTTGGATTAGAAGCCTTTAAACAAGTTGGAACTCCTACGGTGACTGGTTGCAAATTATCTAAAAATGATGAATCTCTGAAAGCTAATTAAACCTTGTATAGATCTATGGTTCATGGACTGCTATATATGACTCAAACTAGACTTGACATTATGCATGATGTGTGCATGGCTGCTAGATATCAAGATGATCCGAAAGAGAGTCATGGCACTATTGTAAAGAGGATATTTAGATACTTGAAAGGAACCATGGATTATGGTTTTTGGTATCCGAGGGATGATGATTTCCTATTATGTGCTTACATTGATATTGATTGGGTTGGTGATGTTGATGACCAGAAGACTACCTTCGGTGGTGCATTATTTTTGGGTAATAAATTGGTTTCATGGGCTAGTAAGAAACAAGATTCAGTTTCCTTTGTTGGCATTATGCGAACCGGTATGAGGACATAATGATATTGTATGTTGTCATTGATGTCAATATGTGATATGAAGAGCAAACCGGCATATGTGAGAACCGGTATATATGCCAAAGTAAAGCGGTATATTTGTTCAAGGTGAATCAGCATGTCAAGGTGAACCGACATGTAGTCATGGGAACTGGCACATGGAAGCATTGTATAACTACTAATTGGTAGGTAGTTTCCACTTCAAGATTTCTGGTTGGAGTATCTTAAACCTGTGTGACTCAATCATTGATCTTTATGTGACGAAGTTAGCATGATAACGAAGAATAGATAGTGTTGCCATGTAAGCCTTGTGTGTGTGAAAGATCTTGCATAAAGAAGAGTGTTCCTATCTACCTCGGGAATGTGCAAAGTCTGTAAACGGTGATAACATGTGATGGGTTATCAGCCGCCATGAAATCGGTGGAAAATGAATGATGGAGAATGTCTTGAGATTGGATCAAGACTGTTGCATTCAATATAGTATGATGAATGGTTAGGATTGAACCATTTGACTTCCTTAACCTAACAGGTCTAGGGTTTAGGGTTTATGCTACAGACCAGTCTGTTGTCCTATAAGGTCAGTGTTGTGATTCTTTTAGAGGTTATTGGCAAAAGTGGTGTGTGTATCTAAGAGAAGAGATATGTGATTCTTGCCAGACCAGAGGAGAGAAGTCATATCTGTAGAATGTAAATGCAGAAGGTGAAGAGGAGCTTAAGTGGATCTGCATTGGCATTGAGTGTTATTATCAGGTCATTGATATACTTGTTGATCTTTAACTACTTCAATAGTTGTGAAATCTCCTAACAGGGTAGCCTTAACCAGCTTGTTGAAAGTCCTCTAACAGGGTAACTCGAAGCTACTGAGTCATTGATATCCTTTAGCTATTGAGTTCTTGAAATCCTCTAACAAGGTACCCTTAACAGGGTTTAACCCTTAACCAGGTATTGTAGCCATCCCTTAACCGGGTGATCCCTAACAGGATCGGTTCCTAACAGAACCTATTGTATCTGTCTTTAACCAGACAAGGCTCCTAACAGAGTGGACTTCCAAAGAGTTCAAAAACAAGCTTGTGGGTATTCATCCCGACCGTGGTTTTTCCCAGTTGGGTTTTCACTTGAAAAATATGTGTGTCATGTGTGATGTTTTCTTCATGTGATGTTATGATTGTTTTCTGATTAAGTGGTGATGCCTATTGATCTTGTTGTAATATTTACATCTTTGATGGTAGATTGTATGTTCATGCATTAGAGTGAAATGGGAATGAAGAGTTAGATTATATGAGAAGATAAGTGTCAACCGGTCTTTGCTCATCTTAGTTACACTAGGTTTTGCTAGTTGAACTCTGTTGAAGGACCGATGCTGCTGTTTGTCTATCAGTACATAAGTGTTAGTTGAAAAACCAGTTTAAGGTTGAGTTTTTGCTTGTACTGATTCACCCCCCCCCCCTCTCAGTACCGGTTTGGTACTATTCATTCATCATTAAGTTATCAATTGGTATCAGAGCATCCTCCAAGTCCTCTATGTTGTAAGCTTAACCGCTTGAGGGAAAGATCCTGTTGTAATGATGAAGAGGGAAGGTCCAAAGTTTAACAAAGAAAATATTAGTATATGGAAAGACAGAATGAAGATATACATCAGAAGCATGGGTGCTCAACACTGGAGCTATGTTGAGAATCCCTATGTTGCCCCTACTGGTACTCTCACCAATGATCAAAAGAGAGAGATATAGGAGAATGGGCAAGTCATGGAATCCCTAATCAGTAGTTTATCTGATATTGAGTTCATTGATGTCCAAGGTAAGGTAAATCCTAAAGAGGTATGGGATGCTCTTGAAAATATCTATGGAGGTGATGAGCATGTAAAACAAGCAAAGGAAGAAAGCCTTAGAGGAAAGTTTGAAGACATGCGAATGGTTGAAGGTGAAACCATTCAACAATATGGTATTAGAATCAAAACTTCTGTCGGAGACATCAAGAGTGCGGGTGGTAAAATGGAAGATTCCACTATGGTAAGCAAAGTCCTAAGATCCCTATTGCTGGTCTATGCAATAAGGGTTGCTGCTATTCAGGAGCTGAGATCAATAGACAAGACTAAGGTATCCTTGGACTCCATCATAGAAAAGTTGATAGCCTATGAGCTAAATAGTTTTGATGGCAGTGTTCAAAAGACTGAATCAGCTTTTAGAGCTTCTAAGCAAGCACTAGTGGTGAACCAAGACAGAGCAGAGTAATGGATGATGAGGAGTTTCTGATGGAATTTGAAGCTCTTCTTGCCAGAAAATTTCCAAAAGGAACTGGTAAATACAGAGGTAAGCTCCCTTTGAAATGTTGTTCATGTAACCGGATAGGACATATTGCTATGAACTATCCTAATAGTGACAACAAGGATAAACCAGAAAGATTCAAGAAATTCAAAGGAGGAAACCGGAGAAACTGTTTTGTTGTAGTTGATGAAGGTGTCACAGATGAGGAATCAGAAGATGAAGAGAATGAAGACATTGTGTTTATTATTGTAAAGGAAGATGTGTCAGACAAGAAGGCTCTTGTCTCCTGCTTTGATAATTCCAATGAGTGGATTATTGACAGTGGTTGCTCACACCATATGACTGGTGATTGAAGCAAGTTTCTATCCTTGGAAGAGTATGATGGTGGTGTGGTTCATTTTGGCAATGATGAACCATGTATGGTTAAAGGAAAAGGGTCCATCTCTCTGAATGGAAAGAGTAGCGCTAACAATGTGTATTGGGTTGATGGTCTCAGACACAACCTTCTGAGTGTTTCCCAGTTGAATGACAGTGGCCTCACTCTGGAATTCAAGAATGGAATCTACGGAATCAAAGGAAAAGATGGTGAATTGGTGGCCACCAGCATGCAGACCAAAGGTAACCTATTTCATCTGAATGAAAATATAAGTACATGTCTTATGGCTAAGTTTGATGATAGCTGGATATGGCATAGGAAACTCTGCCATGTAAACTTTGATAACATTGTGAAGGCTAGTAAGATCAAGGCAGTTAGAGGGTTGTCGATGCTAAGCAAACCGGATAATACCTTGTGCAGAGAGTGTCAATTGGGGAAAATGTCTTCCTCAACCTTTAAAGGTAAATCTTTCACTGCTGACAACTTGCTTGATCTTGTGCATACTGATTTGTGTGGTCCTATGAAAACTAGAAGTGTGTAAGGTGATAGGTACTTCATGATTCTCACTGATGACTACTCAAGAATGATGTGGGCCACATTCTTGAAAGATAAGTCTAAAGCCTTTGTGAAGTTCAAAACTTTTAGAGCATTAGTGGAGAAGGAAAGTGGTAAAAGGATCAAGTGTCTCAGAACTGATCAAGGAGGGGAATTCACTTCCGATGAATTCAACAAGTATTGTGAATAATTTGGCATTAAGAGGCAACTGTCTACCCCCCGGACTCTACAGCAGAATGGCCTAGTAGAGAGGAATAACCTGACTATGGTTGAAGTAGCTAGAGCCATGTTGATTCAAGGAAAAGTAGCTCACACCTTTTGGACAGAAGTGGTAAGCACTGTAGTCTACACAATGAACCGGGTACTCATCAAGAAAGGTAAGGATAAAACTCCTTATGAGTATTAGACCAGTAAGACACCTATGGTTAGCTACTTTAGGGTATTTGGTAGCAAATGTTACATCAAGAGGAGTGAACATCAGGGCAAGTTTGAAGCTAAATGTGATGAGGGAATATTCTTAGGATATTCCACCAAGAGTAAAGCTCTCAAGTGTTTCAACAATAGGACTCAAAGAGTTATGGAAAGTATCAATGTGAGAGTTGATGAAACCTCTAAGAAACTGGAAGAAATAGGCAGTGAGAAAGTTGTAAATGAATTGGTTGCAACCTTTTGGGAACTGGTTGTTAGTCAACCAAGTACCAGTAACAGTGTTCCTAAACCGGTGAATGTTGATACTTATGAAGATGAGGATGAAGATGAAAAGCAAGAAGAACCAGTCAAGACTATTCCTCGGTATGTCAAGCTGAATCATGATCCTAAGTAGATCATAGGAGATAAGGATGCAAGAATCCTTACAAGAAGAAAGTGTAGTAACCCTACCCTAATCAATCTCTAATCTTGGTTTAATCTTGGTTAGTTTATCTTAATATAATATTATAGTCAGATGTTTGATTTAACGCATAGCTGTTGATGTGGTTTTCACACTAGTTGTATGCAAGTTATTCAGTGTTCATATTTCGTGATATTAGTATCGGACTAATGCTTTCATTAAATTTTATATATGTATGCATGTATGACTCTTGGTTGCAGGAAATTTCAGGTACAACGCCGCATGAGTGCGAGGTTCGTCTTCACCTGAATTTGCAGGTTTGAGTGTACCTCTTTAATCCTTAGAGTTGGGTTAGGTGGTCGTAAGACCCTAGTTGACCATAGTCGTGCTCAAGTGAGCATCGCCAGTCGTCGTCGGTTATCCCTTTTTGTTTGGGCTTGCGAGTCGTCTGTTTGGTTGACCTTCTCGGTTTGCGTGCTTGGTGTGCATGGTTAAATTGATTAATTAGTCCTTAGTAATTATCTTGATTAAATATGTATTTGTGCATTAGAGGTTAATGGACTAGATTAATCTGGATTCCGTTATGCATTTTTCATTGATATTGGACTTCTAGTTTTATTGGGAGTAAGTTCGATTAAATGACTGATTTTGAATATTTAATGCATTTGGTATATGCTGTTGAAAAAGAAAGTTTTGTATTTTATCGCAATAGACTTAATTGTATTCTGTTGGCTTTTGAATTGAAAAACAAGTCTATTTGTTTCTATAGTTAGAAAAGTATTAATTTGGAGAATTATTTTTAAATAAGAATTTTAATTCCAAAAATGGAATTTTGGTCAACTCTTCCATATAACCCAAAATTTGGGGAAAATTGGAGGATGGACATTTTTGGAGAATTTTTGAGTTGGAAAATAATTTTGGACAAAATTGGGGGTTTTGGAGAGGAAGAAACTTCTTCTGGATCTGGCAGGATTGGGCTCTCCTTCAACTATTCCAGGAATGCGTATGGAGGTAGGATTTACCCTAACTGTTCTTCCTTGTTGTTTGAAATGATCTGTTGGGTGAAATTGGTTGTTGTCAAAAGCCAATCTTTGAATTGTTTTCAGATTTAAATTTGGATTTGTGGGTTTAAATCCATGCTTTAGTTTGTGTTCTTCAAGAAGATTTTATGGCTGTATCATTGTGTTAATATGATCCTTTTTGCCATGCCTAGTTTTGTTAATAAAAATCAATAGATTTAATGGAGGTGTGTTATTCCTCACAGTTGTTTGGGTGTTTGTAACCCTTTTGGATTTGGGAAGAATGTATATCATCAAAAATATGACACCAACACAGTTCGTTTAAACCGAACTTTTATTAATCAAATTTTTATCAAAAATTCAAGGTGGGCGTTTGTTGTGTTTCGAGCCTGTGCGTGGTTTTTTTTAGCATAATAACGAACTGGGCGAGTTTAAAAAATGAAACCTTGGTTTGGGGTGGAGGGCGGGGAGCGGAGCTCCACCCGCTCCTCCTCCCCTCCCCCGCTCGTCCCCCGCTCCTTCCCCTACCTCTGTTTGCAGTCCGCCGTGACCGCGGCTCACGGTGGTGGCCGCAGGGGCCGCGGGACCTGCGGGCACCACCGTGGCGCCGCCCGCGAATATTACCGCCTGCGGCTAGGGTTGGGTGCCCAGCCATCCCCGTTGGGAGGTGGGCCCCGCCCTCGCCCTTTTAAAACATTTTTTTTTAATTAGTTTTTAAAGATGTTTTTTTTTATATGTATTTTTTAAAAATATATATATATATATATATAATGTTTTAATATTATTTAATAAAGATTGTAAATTAAGTCTTTGATGATGAGAAATGTGGCATGAATATATATGCTGATGAATTTTTTTTAAGTAGATTCTTATGTAAGATTTAATATTAAGTTGTGAATACTTTGGGTAGAGCAAATATTGTTATATTGGAAAAATCTTTTCTTTGAGTTTTAACGTACTTATTGCCCATATATATATTGTTTGAAGATTTTAAGGGTATAAGTCATCTGGAAAGGTTAGAAATGAATAATTTACCATTGATCATTAGAAACTGAAACGATATGCTTTTAGAAATGATTATCTTCATTAGATCCTCTTTTTATAATTATATTTCTGTGATCCGTATTATGCATCTGGGTTTGAAAATACGAAACTGTAGAGGTCGGTTTTGGACCAGTATGTTAATGATGTTTTGTTGGAGATTGAATATCTTATTTATTTGATTAATGGTTGTCTGAATTTTATTAATATGAATTGGTTTAAGAACTCATTATGGCTTTATATGTCTGTTCAATGCTTTGGACCTTAGAGAGTTAGAAAACCAAGAACAACCTATTCCTAGATGAGGTAGATAACTGTAATTTGAATTGGATCTTGTAGAAAACTTGATTGACTTTAAATGCTTAGATCAATTCGGAAAGATTGTACCTATTGAATATTGTCTTTTCTGTTTATTGCCTATGCGAATTTAATTTCTGTATTCGCTTTTGATTATGAAATGGCAAGAGTGCTTTGTTTGATAGGTCCCTGTCGTATGGCGTGATTTGGGGTACCTGTTTCAGTCCTCAATTCTAAGTTGACTGTTGTATTGTGGTAGTGTCATTTTGATCTTATCCTCTTTGTGTGAGTCGAATGTTGATTTGTGGTTGACCGTTGTTGGTCAGGTCTCTAGTCAGAGTATCGTTAGTAAGTGATCATCTTTGAGTCGTGTATGACCAGATAGTTGTCTCTCCCTTCTTGAACTCCGTTCGTCTGACCATGTATATTCCTTGGTTGTTTGAGTCCGTCTGAGTTTGACCTAGTGTCGTATGGGAAAGTGGCTTTCGATTGGGGGCCGCACCCAAAGTGGCTGCTGGGTAACCCGTCGAAAGTGAGTCTAATAAGTGATAACCTAAGTAGATTAGAATGTAATTTCTAAGTAAGTTAAATGTGCCTCACACATGGGACGTGTGCTATCATAGATTCGACATGCTGTGAGAAGGCCTGATATGGCAAACCACCATCCTTGTCTTCACGAGAGGATGTGTGGGTCCACATGAGGCTGGGATGGGCCGAAAGCTCGGATTAGGTTGCCAGGGTGACCTAGTGTATGGGACCAGGACCTATGAAGACTTGCCATGGTAACTATACCAGGTTGTGTGATGACACTTGTCCCTACGTTCGCTAGTGTGTTGTCATTTTGTCCTGTTAGAGTACCTTTGTGGGTTGTCCTTTGTTTATGCCCTTGTGAGTATCGGTTTCATGTTAGAGCTTGGGTGGTGATGACTCAGTTTTATGGATGCTCTCCTGGACTCTTGTATTAGCTTGATTTATGTTCAGCTAGATCCTGTTCTTTTCAGGGATCGTTTATGTATTAATTGACCGATGCGGTCGTTTGTATATTGTTTGTATCACCTTGATGGCCGGATTGTAATGGTGAAACCTCTTGTATTCTTAACTTTATTATTTATCAGAGGGGTCTTGCAGTTGAGCAGACCTGGAGATGTAGCCCTTTAGGGGTGAACTCCGAGATCATTATGGTGTTATGTGATGTATTCTCTTATGTTTCCTTTATTCAGCTTTATCTTGTATGATTAACTTTTGTTAGAATGGTTAAGTGGATAAATGGAATTAACTTTAAATGCTTATATTCAGTCCCTTCTTGAATGCCATGTTGATCGAATGCGTAAGTGGTTTAGATGAGAATTATCGTTGATGCATGTATGTAATCATCTTTTAAAATGCAATAAGTTGGAATATGAAAGAATGTAACTTAGAGTAATGGAATATATTCTGTTGTTGTTAAGGAAATTAAGTATGCTTGAAAAAAGATCTCTTATGTTTATGATGGAATTCTAGTGTGTTAGAATGTTAGATGTATGGCTTGTAATTTTAAATGAAAAGCTTGAATGAAGATTATGAATAGATCTTATGGTTGAATCTTTGCTTGTGGTTTATATTTCCATCTTTTGAAAGAAATTATCCTGATTAAGAATTATCTCGTTATTAAGATAATTAGCTAATTGGATTAATTGTGTGAGCTAAGTGAATTGTGAAATTTAAGTAATCTCATTGGGAAACTCTTTAGGTGTTAGTAGATGTCTTCTGCTATGTAATCTGAATCTTTGATATCTTGTTGTAACTTAATGTGGTGTAACAAAAAAAAAAAAAAATTATTGCTCTCTATTCTTGTGTTATGGCTTAATCCCTTCGGGGTTTCCTGGCGGGGTATTACAGAAAGATTAGAGAAAACTCATGTTTGATCTCTAAATTTGAGCCTAAGTCATTCAAAGAGGCTCATTAAGATGAAGACTAGATCAAGGCAATGGAAGAGGAACTTGACCAGATAGAGAAAAATGGTACATGGTCCTTGGTACCTAGATTGGAACATAAAAATGTCATTGGCACCAAATGGGTGTTTAGAAACAAGCTGAATGAGGATGGCACAATGATCAGGAAAAAAGCCAGATTGGTGTGCAAAGGATATGCTCAAGAAGAAGGAGAAGACTATGGAGAAACCTTTGCTCTTGTAGCTAGATTGGAAGGAATTCGTATGCTTCTTGCATATGCAGCTTTTAAAGGATTCAAGGTATATCAAATGGATGTAAAATCTGCATTCCTAAATGGTGTACTTGAAGAGGAGGTGTATATAGAGCAACCAGATGGGTTTTCCCTATCTAAAGATAGTGATATGGTGTGCAGGCACCTAGAGCATGGTATGAACGTCTACATTCCCATCTTGTGGAGATTGGATTTGAGAGAACAAGTGAAGGAGATCAGATCCTGATCTGTGAAGTTTTTTTTGATAAAATTATCTTTGGTGGAGATGACAAGATGAGTCATGAGTTTGCTAATGAGATGAAGGAAGAGTTTGAGATGTCACTCATAGGGGAGATTAAGTTCTTCATTGGACTACAGATCCAATAGATGAAAGATGGAATCTTTATCACTCAGTCCAAATATGTCAAAGAAGTGTTGAAGACCTTTGGCATGGAAGATAGCAAACTGGTTGGTACACTGATGGTGACTGGTTGCAAATTATCAAAAGAGGATGATTCCACATTGGTTGATGAGAAGGAATACTGATCAATGATTGGTAAGTTGCATTATGTAGTGCATAGCAGACCAGATATTGCACATGCAGTTGGCATTACTGTAAGGTTCCAGAAAAATCCAAGAGAATCCCACTTGGTTGCAGTCAAGTGGATTCTTAGGTATCTGAAGGGAACAGTTGACTATGGATTGTGGTACCCATACAACAATGATTTCAACCTGAAAGTATTCACAGGTGTTGATTGGGTAGGTAATGTGGATGATCGGAAAAGCACAACCAGTGGTGCATTCTTTCTCGGTGGTAGACTGGTCTCATGGATGAGTAAGAAGCAGAGCTGTATCTCTCAGTCTATAGTAGAAGCGGAGTATGTTGCAGCTTTCATGAACTGCACTCAGACAATCTGGATGAAGCATGTATTAGATGGCTTCAACATCTCTATATCTGAATCGGTAAGTATATTCTGTGATAACACAAGTGCTATCAATATTTCAAAGAATCTGGTTTTACATTCTAGAACCAAGCATTTTGAGCTTAACTATCATTTCTTGAGGGAAAAGGTTCAAAATAAAGAGATTGCACTAGAACATGTTTCCAGTAAGGAGCAGTTAGCAGACATATTCACCAAGCCTCTCCCAAAGACTACATTTGTGTATTTAAGAGGTGAATTGGGGGTACTGTCCCTTCAGGAGGTAAATTAAAAGTATTTGTTCCACATCAGTCAGGTATTGCATAGTCAAATTTTTTTTGATTGATGTGTTGAAGGATGCTACTCCTCAAGGGGAGTAGCATAATGGAACAAGGATGTTTGTGCCTCCACTTTGGCATTGTTGTCAAAGGGGGAGAAGAAGTGTAGTGGAGAAGATATCTACAGAAATTGGGGAGAAGATGAGTTTGCATAAAGATATCTTTGTATATTGCCATCAATGCCAAAGGGAGAGATTGTTGGCATTATGTGAACCGGTATGAGGACATAATGATATTGTATGTTGTCATTGATGTCAATATGGGATATGAAGAGAGAACTGACATATGTGAGAACCAGTATATATGCCAAAGTAAAGCGATATATTTGTTCAAGGTGAACCGGCATGTAGTCATGGGAACTGACACATGGAAGCATTGTATGACTACCGGTTGGTAGGTAGTTTCCACTTCATGATTTTCGGTTGGAGTATCTTAAGCCTATGTGACTCAATCGGTGATCTTTATGTGATGAAGTTAGCATGATAATGAAGAACAGATAGTGTTGCCATGTAAGCCTTGTGTGCGTGAAGGATCTTGCATAAAGAAGAGTGTTCCTATCTACCTTGGGAATGTGCAAAGTCTGTAAATGGTGATAACGTGTGATGGGTTATCGGCTGCCATGAAATCAGTGGAAAATAAATGATGGAGACTATCTTGAGATTGGATCAAGACTATTGCATTCAATACAGTATGATCAATGGTTAGGATTGAACCATTTGAATTCTTTAACCTAACAGGTCTAGGGTTTAGGGTTTATGCTACCGACCTATCTATTGTCCTATAAGGTCGATGTTGTGATTCTTTCAGAGGTTGTTGGAAAAAGTTGTGTGTGTGTATCTAAGAGAAGAGATACGTGATTCTTGCCAGACCAGAGGAGAGAAGTCATATCTGCAAAGTGTAAGTGCAGAAGGTGAAGAGGAGCTTAAGTGGATCCGCATTGGCATTGAATGCTATTATCAAGTCATTGATATACCTATTGATCTTTAACTACTTCAACAGTTGTGAAATCCCCTAACAGGGTAGCCTTAACCGGCTTGTTGAAAATCCTCTAACAAGGTAACTCGAAGCTACTGAGTCATTGATATCCTTTACCTATTGAGTTCTTGAAATCCTCTAACAAGGTACCCTTAACAGGGTTTAACCCTTAACCGGGTGATCCCTAATAGGATCGGTTCCTAACAAAACCTATTATATCTATCTTTAACCGGACAAGGCTCCTAACAGAGCGGACTTCCAAACAGTTCAAAAACAAGCTTGTGGGTATTCATCCCCACTATGGTTTTTCCTAGTTGGGTTTCCACTTGAAAAATATGTGTGTCATGTGTGATGTTTTCTTCATGTGATGTTATTATTGTTTTTTGATTAAGTGGTGATGCCTGTTGATCTTGCTGTAATATGTACATCTTTGATGGTAGATTGCCTATTCATGCATTAGAGTGAAATGGGAATGAAGAGTTAGATTATATGAGAAGATAAGTGTCAATCGGTCTTTGCTTGTCTTAGTTACATTGGGTTTTGCCGATTGAACTCTGTTGAAGGACCGATGATACGTTTGTCTGTCAGTTGTGTTAGTTGACAAACTGGTTTAAGGTTGAGTTTTTGCCTATACTAATTCACCTCCCCTCTCAGTACCAGTTTGGTACTATTCATTCATCATTAAGTTATCATCCTTATCTACTATTAAAGTTGAGGAAATTGCTACTACTAGTAATTGCACTCAAGTAGTCTGGATGAAGCAAATGTTGAAGGATATTAGAGTTATCTATGATGAGCCTACTATCATATATTGTGATAATTACAATTCTATTAATATGTCAAAGAATCTAGTGCAACATTCAAAGACTAAACATGTATCAATCAAATATCATTTCTTGAGAGAAAAAGTCAGTGAAGAGGAAGTAAAGCTAGACTATGTGTCTACAAAGGAATAGATTGCTGATATTTTTACCAAGCCTTTGCTTGTAGATACATTTGTCTATTTGAGAGACAAATTAGGGGTATCCACCCCTCCTAATGGGAACTAGATGCATTGAGTTGCATCAATCTGATGGACTTCATAGTCTTATCCTTTTGTCTCGATTGATTAGTTGGTGCTGCTACTCTGTTGGAGTAGTCAATGTGTTTAAGGGGGAGAGAATAATGTTTTGTTTATCTAAAGGGGGAGAGTAATTTTTGTTTTCTATTTTGAGAATCTTTGGCATTTCTATAAAAGGGGGAGAGAAGCATGTGAAAAATTATTTTGTCTACTTGATCTTAGGGGGAGCTTATTGGAGATGTTTTCTTTCTTTGCATTGATTGTTTTTCACATCTATATGTTGCAATCGATGCCAAAGGGGGAGATTGTTGGACATTGTTTCTGCTAGGATATGTTGTTGTCATTGATGTCAACATATTCTTGTGATTCATTTATTCGATGATTGTAGATTTGTTTATTGGGATCATGGTTCGGTGTATGGAGTATTTATAGTATCATTATATCTTTCTATATTGGTTTTAGTGATCCAATTTGCAGTTTGGTTTCTCTGATTAGTTTTTTGCAGAGTTCGGTATTTCCTCTGGTATATTCCGGTGTGATCGGATCTTGAGTTGATATTTTGGAAGATTGTTTGGGATGTTCTTGTGTATCTTTATTTTAAATGGTTCATTATTTTGCACTCTGCAAGTTATCTTTCTCCGTGATAGTTATTGTTGTTTAAATGTTCTTGAGTTTTAGATGTTGATCGATGAAGATTTGATAAGTGATGTTGGTGCAGCTATTATAGATGATTCTAATGTTCTTGCTGGTGTTTCCTAATTTTTTCATTTTTTTTTTATGATCCAAATTGATCATTGTGCAAGTTTTTGGTGATTTTGTTGAACCGGTGATATTTTTATGTTATACGGTTTTCTTGGTGGTGTAGCGTGTTGTAGTTGATCTTGGTATGATTTCCGGTGGTGATGAGCATTTGGAATTTTGGTTTAGGTCCATGTTATGTCATGTATATCATTATATTGGTCCAGTGGTCGATCTTTGTATCGTGTTATGTAATTTTATAATTGTGAGTTGAGGGTTTGGATGCCCTTGTTGTCAAGGTTGATGAGTTGTATAAACAGGTGGTATAGTCATGTAATTTAGGTATCGAGATTGTGTCTACATTATTAGAAAGTGGTATATGTGGTGCTTAAGCAAATTCATCTTTAGGTGTGGTTTATTGAGCAGAGATTGTTGTAGAGCAGACAAATGTGCTTAACTGGAACTGTCATCAAGCATTAGCAGATGTTATTATTGCAGTTCATTCCTTCCGGATTGTAGTCAGAATCTTGTAGTAAGTCAATGAGACTTACCTGAGGGTTGTAGCCTTCCAAGTTATTGTATCTTGAGCTGTGAGCTCTAGACAGTGTGCCTAAATGCTGGTGCATTCCCCACTATAATTATTTTCACATGCTACTGCAAACTATCATCTTATTGCGGGCAAGTTCTCATCGTGGTTTTCCCCTTAATCGGTTTTTCCACATCAAAATCTTGGTGTTGTGCTATCAATTTTTTTTATCTTTGTTGTTGTTGGATTTTATCAGATTTATATTTATGGTTAAGTTTGCTAATTCAGTGAAAACTAATTCATCCCTCTCCCAGTTTTCCTTCATTATTATTGCCAATAGTACTTTCATCTGAACTTCAAAATGAATGCATCTTTGAAGATTCTCTAATTGTCTAACTATCTAATTTGTCTCCCACAATGTCCTCGTCAGCCAACCAAAATAACCTATGCACTTGTGAATTGAGTGTCCCTTCTTGTGACAATGCATGGTTACACTAGTCAAAAATAGGAATATACATCTTTGAATGTAGCAACATCTATAATCTTTAATTGTTTCTTAACTATAGATCTCTTCACACATGCACCTACTCCATCATGCTCCTTTTTTCCATGCCTAGCTTAAAAAAAACTCCATATATGAGGTACACCCCTCTTTGCATGCATTCTACTCAACCAATAAAATATATGAGCATTCTTAAATTGACCCATGCAGTTATCTGACCAAATGAGATGTTAAATTAGTGCAATATCTTTTTCCTACAAGAACTCAAAAAAATTATGAAAACAATGTTGCGCATACTCTAATGAATGACATGTCATCGCTGATGTAAAAATGGTACTCCCTAATTATCTTTATGTCCTCTTCTATACTATCATGGGCATGTCTATATATAATGTGCATGAAAATAGAAACCTGAGTAGAATTGTAATATTGAGATTGTACCCCATTTTGTGGTTGCATTGTAGTTTTCAACAAAATTCACCACAAATATAATAGTACCAATCAAAAAAGAGTCCTTACTCATCTTGAATTGCTCACCCAACCACTAAGACCTATGGAAATGCCTTGCATACTTATAGAAAATATTTTTCCTAAAATCTAATACAAAATCAACAACATTGATATCTCTTGTTATCAACTCACATTGAGAACCTTCACCTCCACTGTTCATTTTGTATTGGACTATCTCATACCTCTTTTTTTGAACCATTTAATTTTTCAGATCCACGTTCACCGTCCTCATGAAAACATGATAAAAAATTTGACAACCCACCACATTGTAAACATTTCTCATTTAAACAATAATTTTTATATAAAAAAAGCAGCCATCATCTCTAGCACATAAAAATAAATGTACGAAGTCCCTAGATGACTTAGGGAGTTGCATTGCACCACACTCCTACAAAATTTCATTAGTATGCAAAGTAGAACGAATATAACATAATAAATCATCATACATTGAAATCTCTACATGGTATTTACAACAACATATATATGAATTTTAAGAGGTACACAATAAAATGGTTTACAAGATTCAAAATCCCTTTAGGAGATTTGCCAAGTATTTTACAAAAAATTGTTTGTATAAAATTGTTTGCCTACATTTAAAGACATGTTTAGGATTGTGAGGCCCTACCCTGAGCCGTCATAGTATTTCAGTTATTTTCATGTTGAACCTATTATTGATACTATATTTTGATGCATTATGGACATAGATTTTATATGATCCAGTGTTTTGGATAACATTGATATGATTATGTCATTTACTCTGATTTGCAGTACTTTGTTTTGATGCTAGAAAATTATGGATGCAAGCTCTATAAATGATTTAATTCCATGATGATTATGATGATGTCATTTAGTAGATTATTTTATGTGGATGTTATTAGATAATTGGAAACTTGATTATTATAATTGAAATTGTAGGCAATGTCTGAATTGTATTCTTTTTATATGATATTGTTATATGTGATTTTTGGAATTACTAATGTGCAAAGTGAGATGTGCATGAAAATTATTCCACGTGACCATGGAAACTATTCGGAGATTCAAGCCTAGACCTATGTGCGTTTGTGAAGCCAAGGGTTGTCTATTTGGAGAGACAATAGCTCATTTGTAAATGTGTTTTAATTTGTAAATGTTATGCTTGGATGTGTGTTTAATTTATAAATTTCAAAAAAAAGGGACATTGGCATGTGTATTTTAGTGATGTGTAATTATTTTGTAGTGTCACTTGACACATGTATTGTAAAGTGAGTTGGAAATGACATGTCCCTTGGAGGGAAATTCGTTTTACCAATGTAGTTTTCAATTATCCTAGTATGGTCCTAAGAAAGTCTTGGATAGGGAACTATTAGAAAGGTCAACTCAAGGTTGACCTGTAGGTAAAATTTGGGTGAGTTTCTAGAGGGTTAAACTAACATCTAGGGTCAAGTTAGGGGCATTTTTAGTGGGCCATATGATGTACCTATGGATGAATGCCAAATTTAGCCATGTGTCCACTCCCTAGGGACTGTTTAGTCACCCCAAAAGTTGAGTTTTCCAAGTTGGCCGAATTTCAACTTTTGAGGAGCCTACATAGGTTAGACAACCCTCCTCATGAGTGACATTTCTCTTCCCCATTCCTTTTACCTTTTTGAGGTGCCTTGGCTAGAGAGTTTGTAAGGTATTGGGAAGACCAACCTATGAACATCCTTAACCCTTCCGAAGAGGGTTGGAAAGAGTGAGGAGTGTCATCTTAGGGAATAGTTTGGGAGGGAGAAGTTTGATCACCCACTCTCCATTTTTGGAGACTTAGATTCTTGAGTAGTTTTTGTAAGTTTTTGGAAGATTTTTGGCTCTCTTGAGGGGAAAAGATAGTGGATTTGGGCAGCTCTTCTACAAGATATATCATTCTTTTGGCATATTTAAGGTTGGTTGTTTTTCTAGCTCATGTATGTTGTTGTATTTTTGAAAAGATTGCTTGTTATAGTTGTTTTCATTATTGATATCTTAGTGTGATAGGAAGATGTTGAGTTCTTCCCTATGTGTTCTTTCCTTTAGTTATTGTGATTTTTGAGTTTTGTTTTGGGAGTTTTCAAGGCCAAACTCACCCTTGGGAGGGTAGAGTGGCCTTGGGGTGAAGGGTTATTTTATAGCCTATGAGTGTAGAGGCTCTCTTTAGAAGAGAGTGATTTACAAGGGGTTATGGGACCCTTGCTGCATAGTGTTTTTTTTATGCAATCAGGGTCATAAGGGGAGTTTGTTGGCTTGTATGCCTTGGGGTACATAAAGAATTGTTGGGACAAGTTTGGAACTTGTGGTTACTCTTCTTGGAAGCCTAGCAAAGGCAATATGTTATTCTACTTGCAGATTTCTCCTCTAGGTATTTGGTCCACCTTCACCTCACAAATTATAGTCACTAAGTGACTTTGTTCATCCTTGGGTTGGGAGTGTTGTGTTGTGTTTTTCTGCTTGCTTATGTGTTTATGCTTGAGTGTAACCCATTTATCCTTGGTTCTCCTAGCTTGGGGGTGGCATCTTGTAAGCCTAGGTTGGGAGGTGAGCCTCCATGGTCACAACCTACAAGTTTTTATTTCAGGTTTGCTTGGGAAAGGATTGGAACGGAAGATATGGTTGATCCTATTGTTTATTGTATTTAGTTGTAGAAAAGAAAAAGAATTTCTTATTATATTTAGTTACAGAAAAGAAAAAAGAAAAAAATTCTTATTGTATTTAGATGCAGAAAAAAAGAAAAAAAAAAGAGAATAGATTTGATAAGCCCTCATGTAGTAGAAATGAGAGGCTTGATTTAGTTATTTCCTATTTTTAGTAAAAGAAACTATGGTGTTTTAAATGTAACTGTTGGATGAGTTTTTACCATGTAATAAAGATGTATTTTTATTTGAAATATATATTCTTGCAAAGTGAAGAATGCATTGTTGAAGTTATTTCTTTAATGATATGTTTCTAGAAAAAGATTAAGCCTGAAATTTATAGTTTGTTCTTATTGCTATTGAAAAAAAAGAAATGAATTATCTAAATGCTAGTAGTGCAATATTTTTATTAAGAGGAGAGAAATATTTATTTTTGTCTCTAGTTAAACACAAAAAAAAGATTATTAGACATCGTAGAAATGGTTTTTTTTTTAATCTTACATTGCATTTTGTTGTTATTAAACCACTAGATTAAATTATTTTTAGAAGATGTTAGTTGTAGCTGTAAATAAAAATAATGTTGTCATAATTTCCATTTTGTAAAAGCATGTATAGTAGAAAATAAATAAATCAAGATATTGATATTTTTTTTAATCAAAAGGAAACTATATGCTATAAAAGAGAAGAAAATTTACTTCTATTCTGTTTATTTGAAATCAGTCTGTTAAAGCTATTGAAATATAGATTTAATCATAGAAATGCATAAAGTTATAAATTTACATCTAAACTGTTGATTTCCTTTTTTTTTAAATAGACTTGAATGCTTATATATATATATAAAAAAAAATACATTTTGTTATTGAACTTTATGCTATAACTGTATTTTTTGTTTATGTCATATATATATATATATATATATATATATATATATATATATATATATATATATATATATATATATATATATATATATATATATATATATATATATATATATATATATATATATATATATATATATATATATATATATATATATATATATATATATAATATATCATGATATATGTATATATATATATATAAAGAACGAGCAACCCTAACCCAATTTCGGGCTAGGGTTAGCTTGATAAAGAGAATTTTTAAAAAAAAGAGATTGTAGGGTTGCTCCATAAAAATCCTAACTCAATTCGGGTTAGAGTAAAATGGAGAGAAGAGAAGATAAAAGTATGAGTTAAAAGATTTAAAAATCAAAACCCTAGTTAGGGTTACAATTAAGAGTAAAAGATAATAATAGAATATAGAATTTAGAGGGGGAACCCTTTTCAAATTTAGAAAAGGTTAAACCCCATTTGCATATAGACAATGTGTTAGAATTGTTTTATATTCTATTATTAATTAAGAGGTAATTGTTCTTAATGTATATTTTATTATAGATAAATATTTATAAGTATACATCTATATATAAATGTGGATGTTTAGATTAAATTTCTTTTAAAAATTTTATTATTGGAAAACTATTAAAAGTAAAGGGGTTATTATTTTTTTAAACTATAGGGTCAATATTGGCAAAATATTAAATACTTGATATTTAATATTTGTAGAGTATCTATATACACCTAAAAATGGTCTGAAGATAATTAATTAAATAAGCAATTATTTAATTAATCTCTCCTACCCAATTTAATTGAATTCACTAAATAATTTGATTAAATCTCTCATTCATCTACTTATTAATAAATCTAAGGATTTATTAAATAGGTTCATTTCATTTCACCCCTTTAATTAATTAATTCAAATTAATTAATTCCCTCCATGCAAATTCATTTCTTCTAAATCTCCTAATTAATTAAAACAAATCATGAGTTGTTGAGATTAATTAGTCATTTTCCTAATATTTGAATTTCTAAATTCAAATTCTCCTAACTTCTACCACTCCTAAACCTAACCCATTCTACCTAACACCATGTCCCCTTTCATCCAACATCTTCTAGAACCTTTGTGATACTTGTCACTAAGTGTTCCCTTTAATCCAACCCCCTTTGCCAACCTCCTCCAATTTAACCATTGATATCTTCAAATCAATCTCAACCGTTGATTCATGCCAACTCACCCCTAGCCTTGGAAAATCCTATAAATAGACCTCATTTTGAGGCAATATTGGTCCCAATTTCATATGATTTTTGCCTATCATTTGATCCCATCTCATTCATAGCTTATGCATTGTTACTATAGACATTTAGCTTATAGTTTATCAGTTTTAGCAAAGTTATCATGCTTAATTTTATCTTAAATCTTAGCTTAATCATGCTAGATCAATCATTCATATAGCTTAATCATGTTATTCTTGCTAAGATCATGCATTTTCAGCATTCAAATCCTCCATCTAAGTGTAGTCAAGTCACTGAATTTTGCATAATACGATCTGAGAGCATTTTTCATACTCGCATTTACTAGGAGGCAATAAGTTGATTAGCTATGGTTTTTCATTTCATTGATTTAATCTACCAACCATTGCTTGTAATGATTTATTGAGTGCATTGTGGTTGCAAGTACAGGTACACTTCACAGAGCAGGACATTTTGGCACCCACCGTGGGGCCGAAATCATCATTTTCAGCCTCCCAAGCTTCCTCAAACTTCATCTCTGTTGGATCAGAATCAGATTGTCATATGAGTTGCCTTTTTGGCTCATACAAACTTCCTTTTAGTCTCATATGACACCTCATCCTGACTCGTACGAGGTATAATCTTGACTCGTACGAGATTTTAGACTGCAAATTCTTTACTCATACTAGGCTGATCCTGTGTCGTATGAGTTGATTTTCACACTCGTACTAGAGCTAATTTTGTGTCATATGAATTTCTAGCTGTTAAATCTTATGTCATATGAATCAATTTTGGTCCCTGTGCAAAATTTAATCATTTGTCACTTTGTCTGATAAATCATTTCGTACGAGTTTCTGCATTTATGATTTTTGAAAAAAAACTGCAAATTAGAAATTTCAAATTTGTCTATCCATCGGTAATCTGCATTTGTGAAGGCTTTCTGGTCATTTTTACCTGAAGGCCATACCCTTTGAGAATGGCATCTAGAAATCTTGGAGACCTTTCCAACGAGGTAAACGGCTTGTAATTTCGAGTCCCGAGCAGCAAGTTATGCCTATTTGAAGTTAGGCTAAAATTTCGTATAATTTTTCTGAAAATGTCATAGTTTGGATCACTAATGCTAATCTTGTTATGTCTATGAGATGTTTGTAGCCTAACTCTTTTCTTGTAGATACGCTTGTCAAAGATACGCTTGTCAAAGACAAATTCAAAACACAATCGTGACTACTAATGGATCTATTTTGCAGGTTGCCTAAGGATTCAACAAAAACTTTGTGTATTCTTTAATATTTTTAGGCACACTTCAATTTGGGCTTAAAGAAATGAACTATCATATCTTATGTGCTTGTGATGATAGGTGAGTATGCTCTCACCTTCCTTAGGTGATCAGAAAGCTAGACTCATCTTTTTGCTTTCAATATTGCACACCTTTAGTGGGCCTATCACAGTGGGAAAAAGTAATCACCCTATGAGAACGACCCAAGTGAGTACAGCTGGACCTGAGCATTCCAACTCACTATAATAAATAGGTCTCTAATGATTAAATTCTTAGAGGATGGGATTGTTTGATTTTTCTCTTTGAGATCTCTCATATCAGACATTTTGTAGGGCCTCGCGATCTCAATCACGTTTACGTGACTACAACTTGTTTTGGTACCTTGTCGAGCTATAGGCCTCAATCATGCTTGTGTGACTTCAAGGGGTAATTTCAAATGGAATTCCTGACTAAGAACTATAAAAATAGAAGCTACCCAATTCACCTCTGAAAGGGTGATAATCTTTGTGCAAGAGAGATAGTAACTCTCCCAAGACACTTGCCATATCGTGCCCCCATTAGCGTTTGGAGTCGGATAATACGGCATTGAGAATCCATTGCGTGAGACTCAACGGTCGTATTCTGATTAGCTATTGGGTGTGTACCTAAGTCAACAAGCAAAGGTTTTCATTCTCAGCCAACTTCCTTAGGGTTTAGCTTGATTGAGAGTCATGTATCACATCATGTGTTTTCTATGTATTCATCCCTAAATTGCAAAATCAGACAATTAAAACTGGAAAACCAAAGTAAAACATCAAAATTCAGTGGTCAAAACTCAAACAAGCAAGCACTTTTTATAACTGCTCAAATACCTGCCGTACGAGCTTTAATTCTTCGTAGTACGAGTCATAATCTTTGTCAGATGAGTTAACTTGCATAAAATCATTGTCATACTATCTGCTATCTTGTGTCGTACGAGTCAACTATTTTGTCGTATGGTTTATAATCCCAAGTTGTATGAGCCTCCACTTTTTACATGAAAAACTTTATTCTATCGTATGGTTATGTATCTTGTGTCATCCTAAGCTAAATCTGATGTCGTATGAAACTCTGCATCTGTCAGTCCAGAGCTGTGTCTTACATGCTTGTTTCAGACTTGTCATTTCTGCCTAATCAATTTGCAGTAAGCATAAACACCTGTTATCTGTCAATCTGTGCTTAAATTGTCTACTTGGTTTGCTTGGTCAAGTTATCATCCGTCAAAATCAAACTCTAGAAGATAAACACCTTAAGATTTTCAAAGTGCTTACCCCCAACAAGTTCAAAATCTAAACATCTCAAAGTGCATTATCACCTTCTTTGGTAAACTGATCACTCAAACATAGTTTCTCATTAGGATCAATCATCCTTTATAATGAAGCTGAAACATTTGGTCAGGATAACTTTGTCCCACATCGTAGGATAGATTGTTCCTACTAGACTTGGTTCTTATCAAATCATCACCATTGCACTCCCAAACCGAAGATCAAAAAACTTGCAAACCTTTAAACACTTGAATCCTCTTTTAGTGTCATATCACTCTATGGCCTTGAAATTGACTATTGATCACTTACCAAAACAACCTTTAAACAATCAAATCTTAGCACAATATCAAACACAATGCCCATTTTAACAAGAGAGCACAGACATAAGATCACAAAAACATTTGCAATAGCTGAAAATCATATCAACATGACATACCAAAGCAAAACACAAGAATAACACATGACAAACTAGCATATCAGAGAAATCAAACAAGTTCAAAATCAAAATCCGACTATGTTAAAACCTCATAAGGATTCAAACACATCTCAAAAGAAAGGTGGCTCTTTTATGCACCTCTTAAAGAGATCCCTAAAGGATTTGGCTAAAGAAGATCAAAGTTGTGCACCCATATCTAACAATGATCCATCCATCCATAAGCAAATTGATTATCCAAAGGCATCTATTCCTACACCTCTTCAAAGCTTACAAGAACCTTCCATCGCATCCTTGCCAAACAATGCATCCAAAGCTAAATATTCCCAAGCAATATCCACAATTGCCATCAAGCCTATTTCAGAGGATCCTATTCAAAGCTCATCTCCTTCATATCCAAGCATTAATTCATTGCAATATCCCCATAGTGCTTCCTTGCAAATTGAAGTCCTCATTCATAGAACGCTTGTTAAACATGTCCTAATAGATGGGGGAGCTAGCCTAAATATTTGCTCTATGTATCTTGTCTGTGCTCTAGGCTATTCAGAAGATGCAGTTGATCCCCCAAAAAAGATCAAAATCAAAGCACATAATGAAGAAGAGCATTCCTCTAAAGGAATGGTGATATTAGCCATCACAGTGGGACCTTTGCAAAAAGATACAGCATGCCAAGTTTTAGACTTGGACCTACCATACAATATACTCTTGGGGAGACCATGGATTCAGGACATACAAGCTATATCATCAACATATGATCAGTGCTTAAAATTTCCATACAATGGACAAGAAATCACAATATCAGCATAATCAAATCTAGTGCAGTGTTGTAATAATCTGAAATCAGCTCAAGAGGTCATTGTTCCACATAGCAGAGAGGCAGCACCTTCAAGCACACAATCCAAAGAACAATCATTTGCATCAATTTTGTCAAACATGGAAGAACAAATGTAGCTGAAAGATCAAGGGAACAAAGAATATTTTCTATCATGGAAAAACAAACAAGAACAACTTCAAATTGAGAGGGATGAAGAAGCAGATATAGTAGTCGATGTAGTTCACACATATGCAGAACAAATGTTAGGAACTAGCCTACTTGAATCAGAATCACATTTGACTGACATGGACTTAACCAAGGATGATCAGGATTTTCTTATACGAGGTCATTCTAATGAGAGTACCATTCTAGAAATCGAAATACCTATTGAAAGCTCTGACATCTCTATCATGACCCCTAATATCTTTGAAACTATTGAACATGAGGATCCTTTATCCTTAAGCTATCCTGAACCTATGGACTGGGAAAATGAAGGACATACTACTATTGATACCTTTCCAAATGACCATGTCATATCCTTATATCTTAATGAAATCAAACTCACAACAACTTTCACCAGGGATTTCGCTAATGTATCTTCAAGTCAAATGGATGTCAAATCTCCTAGTCGCAAAATTGAAAATCAAGAAAACAATATCAGGTCTAATGCTAAAAACCATTTATTGGTAACATTAGACCAGGAAAAAGTAAAAATAAAGGACGCATCTAACAGTGAAAACCTCCTTGAGGTGCCGGAAGATTGGAGATTTGAAACTTTACTAGAATGTTATCAAGAGAAGTTATCTATCATAATAGCACCAGCAGAGGCAACTATCATTGGCACAACTGATCTACATCCAATAATCTCTCTATCAAAACCAGCAAGGCAAAAATACTTGAAACCATTCAAAAGATGGCAAATCAACTTTACCTGTTCATATACAGACGTTCCAGGGTTTGATCCATATCTTACAATACATCACCCGAATATTAGTCCACAAGCATCAATAATGGAACACATTAGGGATCAAGAGCAAGCATCAATAAAAGAGCACAACATAAATTAGAAGCAGGCATTCTATTCATCAAAATGGCTATAGAAGGGAACATTAAACAACTTCAGGTCTTCGGAGATTCTCAGCTTGTCATCAACCAAATCAATGATGACTATCAAACCAAAGATGACAAACTCATGCCTTACAAAAAGATGGTGGATGATTTCAAGAAGTACTTTGTAGAAATAACTTTTGAACAGATTCCAAGAAATGACAACAAAGCAGCAGATGCCATGGCTACACTTGCTTCTCTATTGTAGACACAGGAAAATCAAGAGCGTTATGAATTCCTGGTTGAAGAGTTGTTTCATCCTACCTATAATTGTCCTGATTCCAAAACCATCTATCAACTTATTGGACATGATTCCTCCTACTATGGCCAAACTTACACATACTTGAAAGATAACACCTTACCTCCTGACTTATCCAAGAACCAAAAGAGAAATTTTATTCGCCAATCCTCCCATTATACTCTCGTCGCGAATACCCTGTATAAACGAGGTCTAGATGGTACTCTCTTAAGATGTCTTGAACAAGAAGAATCTGAGAAGGCTTTACATGAAGTCCATAATGGCATTTGTGGCACTCATTCAAGTGGTCTTACCCTTTCGAAGAAACTCATACGCTTCGGCTATTATTGGCCGACTATGGAACGAGTTTCTTTCAAGATAGCAAGAACATGCAAACAATGTCAGATTCATGGGAATTTGATTCATGCACCAACACAAGAACTTCAAGCTTTAGAAACATCATGGCCTTTCTGTCAATGGGGTCTAGATCTGGTAGGAAAGATCAATTCATGCAATCAGGCAGATCGAGAAAAGAAAGGAAAATTTGAACCAAACTGGTTAGGTCTGTTTGTGGTCACAACAATATTTGGGTCAGGAGCATATCAGCTATCAACACAGGATGAGGATCAGCTCGAGGAACCCATCAATACCAGCCATCTGCAGAAATTCTATGTTTGGAAAACCAGAAAGAAAAATAAAAAAATCTGAAAAATCAGAAAATAAAAATAAAAAAAATAAAAAACAGTGAAAAATAAAAAAAAATCAAAAACAGCGAAAAATCAGAAAAATCAAAAACAATGAAAAATCAGAAAAATCCAAAAAAGTGAAAAAGCAGAAAATCAAAAAAAATCAAAAAAGTGCAATAAAAACAAATGGTGAAAACCTGGCAAACAGGCGCTATCTGTCGGCTGGCTCTTCCATCTATTAGTTCATGCATTTTTCCACATGCATTCATGTTTCCATCAGTGTTGATCATTATGAAGCCTTTATACATATGCAGACATCCCAGGTGGCTTCTTACCATGGTTTGGATCATTGGATATATCATAACGACTTTGTTTCTAGGCTTGGGGCAAAATCCTACACCTAGCTGGGGGCAAACTTTTGACCATTTTGAGCTTAATCAAACAAGTAGAACAAACAGTTAGACAAATCTTACTGAGTGGAAACTGAGACACATCCAACGTTGAACACAATATCAAACTATCAACTATCAAGCTATCACGAAATCAATCTAAGCACATCACACACTTTTCAGTGGATAATATCTTTTTGGCTAATGATTGTAACATGATTGTTCAACTTTTTTATATTGATTTTTGCTATCATGATTTCTGAGTGACTCCAGGATGTCATTGACTAAAGGAACAAGGAAGAAACATGATATTTTTCTTGTCTACTGTCTGAAAATTAATCACGAATATGTGCAAATTTGTCTCTAGACATGATCATCAGAATATCATTGAAGACATTTCCAATTTGCGTATTGAAATGATTAATACTGCCTGTTTTGCGCAAACAACACTCAGGTCATCTTGGTTCAATTATACCTTGATGCTTATATTAACTTGCTATATCAAAATCCAGGAAAATAGTGCTCAGGTCATCATGGTTTAATTATATCATCGATGTTTGCACTCACTTCCCACATTTCAAAAGCTCAATGATGACAAAATGCAAAATAATCCAGTGACTGGTCCGGTCATAGCTTTGCATTTCATTTGCATTTTAGCTTGCATTTCATTCTTGCATGGGATCCAACCAAGCTCCTTTTATCCAAGGTTAAATCTATCACAAGAATCAACAAAGTATCATCAAAAGTGTATACGGAACCAAAATAACTCATCTCTTTCATGATATTATCGACCTAGCTCAAATCTTATGCTATCTCCCTCAAATGCATCAACATCAGCATATCCAAAAATTTCTGCAACTGATATCAACAAACTGTTAGTTCTTTATCTAATCAAGCTTATCAAATGAAATCAATCAATCAAACCTAATCAACTCATGTCTTATACAGGATGTATCCTTCCTGAAACCAGATGTGATCATCAATGTCTTATACAGGATGAATCCTTCCTGAAACTAGATGTTATGATCATCCATGTCTTATATAGGATGAATCCTTCCTGACAACTAGACAAATTGATTCTGACTCATGTCTTATACAGGATGTATCCTTCCTGAAACTAGACGTGATCATCAATGTCTTATACAGGATGAATCCTTCCTAAAACCAAACATTATGAAAATCCATGTCTTATACAGGATGAATCCTTCTTGAAACCAGACTGAATCAAATCAATCAAGATTTTTCAATCTTACCGATCTAGGCAATCAAGCTAATCAAAGAACTTGCACTTTCATCAAACAACAATTGCAGAAATCAAATCAAATCTATCGGGATATCAATCTCACAAAAACTCCAAAGATCAATTATCTCAATTGATCTCCCGAGGGGGCATCATCATACCGAAATTTAGCAATTAAGAGCTGGGGCATCCTATCAAATCAATATCATCAAAATGAGATTATTCTTTGAATCAACGCGTCATCACACCTTGCTTCAAAGAGGGGGAAAATGTATACACCTAAAAATGGTCTGAAGATAATTAATTAAATAAGCAATTATTTAATTAATCTCTCCTACCCAATTTAATTGAATTCACTAAATAATTTGATTAAATCTCTCATTCATCTACTTATTAATAAATCTAAGGATTTATTAAATAGGTTCATTTCATTTCACCCCTTTAATTAATTAATTCAAATTAATTAATTCCCTCCATGCAAATTCATTTCTTCTAAATCTCCTAATTAATTAAAACAAATCAAATCATGAGTTGTTGAGATTAATTAGTCATTTTCCTAATATTTGAATTTCTAAATTCAAATTCTCCTAACTTCTACCACTCCTAAACCTAACCCATTCTACCTACCACCATGTCCCCTTTCATCCAACATCTTCTAGAACCTTTGTGACACTTGTCACTAAGTGTTCCCTTTAATCCAACCCCCTTTGCCAACCTCCTCCAATTTAACCATTGATATCTTCAAATCAATCTCAACCGTTGATTCATGCCAACTCACCCCTAGCCTTGGAAAATCCTATAAATAGACCTCATTTTGGAGCAATATTGGTCCCTATTTCATATGATTTTTGCATATCATTTGATCCCATCTCATTCATAGCTTATGCATTGTTACTATAGACATCTAGCTTATAGTTTATCAGTTTTAACAATGTTATCATGCTCAATTTTATCTTAAATCTTAGCTTAATCATGCTAGATCAATCATTCATATAGCTTAATCATGCTATTCTTGCTAAGATCATGCATTTTCAGCATTCAAATCCTCCATCTAAGTGTAGTCAAGTCACTGAATTTTGCATAATACGATCTGAGAGCATTTTTCATACTCGCATTTACTAGGAGGCAATAAGTCGATTAACTATGGTTTTTTATTTCATTGATTTAATCTACCAGCCATTGCTTGTAATGATTTATTGAGTGCATTGTGGTTGCAGGTACAGGTACACTTCACAGAGCACGACAATATCAAATTTGACATTTTGGGAAAATGAATTGTTAGGTAATTGTTATAATTGTTTTAGTTAACTTTATAGTTGAACCAAATCGCATTATTTACATTTGCTCAATTCATTATTTAAATTCAATAGATTAAGAGTTAACGTTATTTTAATGAATCCTAGCAAAATTAAATACTATTGGAGATAATTAATATCTCTTGTTTAATAATTTAAGGATTATTTGATTAAATGAATTTATTACTTAATATGGTAATAATGACACTTTTTGGAGAATTATTCTGCATTAAAATGTTAATGCTTGCATGGTTAAGATAATTAAATTGACTCTAGGAAACCATTCTATTTAATCCCGAGTTAACCTTTAGTTAAGACAAAACTTATTCATTCCACTTTTTAATGTAGATTATTTAGTGTATTTATGTTGTTTTAAAAAAAATTAAAAAAAATTTGTTGTTTCGTTTTGCCCAAAACTAGGAACCTTTCTCCATTACGTTTCAATTTTAATATTATTTTCGTTAAGAATTGTTAATTATTTATTTATTTACTTTATTTTATTTTATTGATCATTAAGGATGCCACCAGTTACGTGACAAGCTCGTAAGCGCGGTAGGGGTCCTAGACGTGCTTGCATGGCATGCGAGGATGTTGTATGGGATGAGCCGGATCTAGAAGGGGATCAGGAAGCTTCTCCCAAACAATCGATTGACCCCAACAGAGACATTTTGGTTGCACTTCAGAACCTGATAGGAATAGTTCAGGATAGACTCCCAGCAGTAGATTGTCAAGCAGAGCACCAGAATTTGGGGAGTCATAGATCCGCAGCTAGGGAGAAAAGTAGGAGTCCACCTCCTAACCATATAGAGGCCCAGTCTTAGAATGAGTCTGAGTCGGTCCATCTACCTAAGGCACCTCCAGTAGTGGCACCAGTTATTTTTGAGAGAGCACCTTGTGATCCTGGGGATTAGATCAGAGAGATTCTACATCTTCAACCACCATCTTTTGCAGGATCTACCGATGGGGTAGAGGATGAGGCTTGGATTTTGAGTCTAGAGAGGTGCTTCGGATTGCGTCCCTATGAGAGAAATTTGAAGGCACAGATTTCCATTCACCTTCTAATAGGGATGACTTCCACATGGTGGAGGCAAGAGGATTACAAGAATGATTTAGCTGGGGACACTGTCACTTGGGAGATCTTTACAAAGCGATTCAGGGACAAATACCTATCAGAGCACTATAGGAAGCATAGGATTGATGATTTTCATGACCTTCAGTAGAAGGGTCTCTCCGTGTCCCAGTATGAGAGTTATTTGAGCTCTTACCCTATGTTGACTACTTGAAGGATGAGAAGTTACTTGTCAACCAGTTTATCAGAGGATTGAATGTCAGGATAGCAAGACCAGTTAGGATGGAAGCTCCAGGGAGCCTTCAGGTTGCCATGGAGAAGGCCTTGATATTAGAGGAGATTCAGGGTAGGTTGCAGGACACATGAGTTCAGCATCAGAATCAAAACCCTATATCACAGTCTTTTGGGTTTCAAAAACCCCACTGGAAGGGTAACCACAAGAATTCATCAAGGTCCTTTAAACCCCCTCCTCCATAGCAGCCACAGTAGAATCAGAGGCAAAGGCCTCCATAGGGTCAGTAGGGCTTTAAGCCCAAGCAGTGGCATTCATAGGGTCCTAGGCATGACTAGCGATCATAGGGTCCTTACACACCTCCAACACAGATAGCAGTCCTCCAGGGGTGGTTTCAGTGGTTTGAGCGGGACAGGAGGACAGGGATACTCTAGGCCACAGGGTGTTTAGTTTTAGACATGTGGTTCTTGTTTCACTTATGGGGCCATGGGACACATGGTGAGAGAGTGCCCACAAGGTCATATGGTAGGTAGTCAGATGATGGTAGGTTCAGATCCTACATTTGGGGACATGGGTAAGTCGTGTAGAGTCTTCGCAGCGGTTGACAACCGCTAGGTAGAGCATCAGGCCACAGTCATAGAGGCTGGAGATATGATCAGAGGTAGTAGTGTTTCTATCTTGTTTGATTCAGGAGTTATAGATTCTTTTATATCTCCATTGGTTATGGAGCGTTGCGAGCTAGTGGCATCTAAGCAAGGTGTTAGCTGGGAAGTGGAGTTGGCTTCAGGAGCTAGAGTGTCTGTTGAGTCAGTGGTTAGGGGCTGTCAGCTTCAGATTAGGAGTACAACCACCTTATTAGACCTTTGAGTCACACCTCTAGGATCTTATGGCATTGTTCTTGGCATGGATTGCCTATACGCCCACAGAGCCAAGATGGATTGTTGTCAGAAAAAGATCGAGTGTGTGGACGATCAAGGTACCCCCATAGTTATCTCAAGGATTCAAATGCCCGTATCACTTCGTATGATTTTTGCAATGTAGCTTAAGTAGAGCATGCAAAAGGGATGCTCATTATTTGCCATCACCATCAATGATAGAGAGGAAGAGAATGAGAAGGATCCTTCCCTAGATGATCATCCCATCCTTGAGGAATTTGCAGTTTTGTTTCCTTCTGAGCTACCTGGTATGCCACCTAGCAGAGAGATTCATTTTTACATAGATCTTGTATCAGGAGCTGAGTCAGTTTCGAGAGAATCATACATGATGACCACAAATGAGCTTAATAAGCTCAAGATGCATCTTGAGGAACTCTTAGAAAAGGGTCACATTCATCCTAGTGTCTCCCCTTGGGGCACACCAGTCATCTTCATGAAGAAGGACGGATCCCTTCGGTTATGTATGGATTATAGGCAGTTGAACAAAGTGACCATCAAGAACCGATATCCCTTGCCTAGGATTGATGACTTATTTGATCACCTTCAAGGTGCCAAAGTGTTTTCCAAGATAGATCTGAAGTCAAGGTACCATCAGTTGAGGATTTTAGAAAGCGATATCCACAAGACTACTTTTCATACCAGGTATGGCCACTATGAGTTCATCATGGTTCCATTAGGTCTTATGAATGCTTCAATCCTATTCATGAGTCTCATGAATGGGGTATTCTACACTTTCCTTGACCAATTTGTGATTGTGTTCCTTGATGACATATTGATATACTTTCAGAATGAGAAGGAGCATGAGGAGCAATTGAGAAAGTTATTGCAGTGCTTAAGAGATAACCAGTTGTATGGCAGTCTGTCAAAGTGTGCCTTCTTTAGATCAGAGGTCAGATACCTAGGACATTTTATATCTAGTGATGGGATCGCAGTTGACCCATCGAAGATTAGATCTATTATGGATTGGCTAGCACCAACTAGTGTGATAGAATTCAGAAGTTTCATGGGTCTAGTAGGGTACTACAGATGCTTCATTGAGGGGTTCTCTAGGTTTGCACATCCTATTACATCCCTTTAGTGAAAGGGAAATAATTTTGAGTGGACAAAAAGGCATGAGAGGGCCTTTCAGGATCTCAAAAGGGCACTCACTACTACACCTATTCTTGTTGTGCCAGACCCCTTGGCTGATTTCATGGTATGCACAGATGCTTCCTTGGATGGATTAGGAGCACTCCTTATGTAGGAGGGTCGAGTTATAGCATATGAGTCTAAGAAACTTAAGACTCACGAGCTTAACTACCCTACTCATGACCTTGAGCTTGCAGAATTGGTGCACACACTTGTGAGGTGGAGACATTTTCTTTTGGGTCATCATTTTGAGCTTCATTCAAATCATCAGAGCTTGCAGTACATATTCACTCAGCCTAATCTTAATGCTCATCAGAGGAGATGGATGGAGTTTTTATGTGAGTATGATTTTGATGTTCACTACATTGAGGGGAAAGAGAACGTAGTTGCAGATGCCTTGAGTAGGAGACATCATGAGATATGCTCCATGTCTATGGACATAGATTTGAGAGGTCGTATATTGCAGCAACTGCCAGAGGATGAGTGGTATTTAGAGGTATGTCAAGTAGTGCAATCTCAAGAGACCCTAGAAGGGAAATATGTAGACTATTCATTAGAGTTTGATGGACTATTATGCCATAGAGGGTGCATCTATGTACCTTCTTCCCGAGGATTGTGTGATTTCATTGTGTTAGAGGCTCATAGAGCTCCTTATGAAGTGCATCCTAGAGTTAAGAAGATGCATGTAGATTTGAGACAGTTATATCATTGGCTAGGTATGCGACAATTCATTGTTGTACTAGTAGCCCAATGCCTTGAGTGCTAGAGAGTCAAGGTGGAGCACCGCCATCCAAGAGGGTTGCTCTAGTCTCATGCGATACAAGAGTGGAAGTGGGATACTATATCAATAGACTTTGCCATTGGTCTTCCTATGTTGGTGCATCGTCATGATGCCATCATGGTGACAGTTGACAAGTTGACCAAAGTGGCCCACTTGTCACTAGTTCAGACTACCTTCACAATGCCAGCAGTGGCACAGGTATTCTTGTGGGATATTGTCAGACTTCATGGCATTCCATGCAAGATTATCTCAGATAGAGATCCCCTCTTCACTTCTTCCTTTTGGAAGGCGTTACAAGAAGCAATGGGTACCAAACTCAACTTCAGTACAACCTATCATCCGAAAATGGATGGATAGATAGAGAGGGTAAACTAGGTGTTAGAAGACATGCTCCGTATGTACATCATGGATCATCAGACCAAATGGGAAGAGTACCTTCCTTTGCTAGAGTTTGCCTATAATAATGAGTACCACATTTCTTTGGGGATACCACCTTTTTCAAGGTTTGTACGGTAGACCTTGTAGGACACTTTTGAGCTGGTACCACATTGAGGATAGAGTAGAAATAGGTCCTGAGATTGTTCGTGATATGGAGTAGTAGGTGATTTTGATTAGACAGCACTTTAGAGAGGAACTGGATAGGCAGAAGAAATATGTAGATGCGAAGAGGATAGATCATAGCTTCATGGTTGGGGACAGAGTTTTCTTGAGAGTGCGACCGCATAAGAGTCCAATCCATCATGGAAAGGGTTCTAAGCTCACACCTCACTTTTTCGGACCATTTGAGATCCTTGAGAGGATAGGACAAGTTGCATATTGTCTAGCTTTGCCACCTATCCTGTCACGTATCCACGATGTGTTTCATGTATCAGTTCTGAGGAAGTACATTTATGATGAGTCTCATATTCTGGATTGGGATGTCTTGCAACTCAAGTCAAATGGGCAGCTAGCTTTAGAGCCCATCTGCATTTTGGCTCGTTGGATGCTGTCTCTTTGAGGTCAAGAGATCGACCGGGTAAGGGTCCAGTGGGATTGTTATGACGAGGTTATGGCATCATGGGAGGATGCAACATAGATGAGATCTCAGTACCCCCATCTTTTTGATGAATTCCAGGAGGAAGTTCATGCCTAGAGTGAGGCCCTAACTCGAGCCATCATAGCATTTCAGTTATTTTCATGTTGGACCTATTATTTATACTATATTTTGATGCATTATGGACATAGATATGATTATGCCATTTACTCTAATTTGCAGTATTTTATTTTGATGCTAGAAAATTATGGATGCAAGCTCTATAAATGATTTGATTCCATGATGATTATGATGATGCCATTTAGTAGATTATTTTATGTGGATGTTATTAGATAATTAGAAACTTGATTATTATAATTGAAATTATATGCAATGTCTGAATTGTATTCTTTTTATATGATAATGTTATATGTGATTTTTGGAATTACTAATGTGCAAAGAGAGATATGTAGGAAAATTATTCCATGTGACCATGGAAACTATTCGAATAATCAAGCCTAGACCTATGTGCATTTGTCAAGCCAAGGGCTGTCTATTTGGAGAGACAACACCTCATTTGTAAACAATTTGTAAATTTTATGCTTGGATGTGTATTTACTTTGGAAATTGTTTAATTTATAAATTCCAAAAAAAATGGACATTGCCATGTGTAATTCTTTTGTGGTGTCACTTGACACATGTGTTGTAAATTGAGTTGGAAATGACATGTCCCTTGGGAAGAAATTTGTTTTACCAATGCATTTTTTAAGTATCCTAGTATGGTCCCAAGAAAGTCTTGGATAGGGAGCCATTAGAAAGGTCAACTCAGGGTTGACCTCTAGGTAAACTTTGGTTGAGTTTCTAGAGGGTTAAACAAACTCCTAGGGTCAAGTTAGGGGAATTTTTAGTGGGCCATATGATGTACCTATGGATAAACACCAAATTTAGCCATGTGTCCACTCCCTAGGGACTATTTAGTCACCCCAAAAGTTGAGTTTTCCAAGTTGGCCAAATTTCAACTTTTGAGGAGCCTACCTAGGTTAGACAACCCTCCTCCTGAGTGACATTTCTCTTCCCCATTCCTTTTACCTTTTTGAGGTGTCTTGGCTAGAGAGTTTGTAAGGTGTTGGAAAAACCAACCTATGAACATCCTTCACCCTTCCCAAGAGGGTTAGAAAGAGTGAGGAGTGTCTTCTTAGGGAATAGTTTGCAAGGGAGAAGTTTGATCACCCACTCTCCATTTTTGGAGACTCAGATTCTTG
>NC_081409.1:552074638-552144638 GCF_030272615.1 Cryptomeria japonica
GATAAAAGTATGAGTTAAAAGATTTAAAAATCAAAACCCTAGTTAGGGTTAGAATTAGGAGTAAAAGATAATAATAGAATATAGAATTTAGAGGGGGAAACCCTTTTCACATTTAGAAAAGGTTAACCCCCATTTGCATATAGACAATGTGTTAAAATTGTTTTATATTCTATTATTAATTAAGAGGTAATTGTTCTTAATGTATATTTTATTATAGATAAATATTTATAAGTATGCATCTATATATAAATGTGGATGTTTAGGTTAAATTTCTTTTGAAAATTTTATTATTGAAAAACTATTAAAAGTAAAGGGGTTATTATTTTTTAAAACTACAGGGCCAATATTGGTCAAATATTAAATACTTAATATTTAATATTTGTAGAGGATCAAATTTGACATTTTGGAAAAATGAATTGTTAGGCAATTGTTATAATTGTTTTAGTTAACTTTATAGTCGAACCAAACCGCATTACTTACATTTGCTCGATTCATTATTTAAATTCAATAGATTAAGAGTTAATGTTATTTTAATGAATCCTAGTGAAATTAAATACTATTGGAGATAATTAATATCTCTTGTTTATGTGAGACATGGACCAGCTCTGATACCATGTGAGATTTTGCCAAGATCAAGAGGCAATGGAAAGCACAAATAAGAGAGAACAAAATAGTTGATAGGAATAAACTGTATTCTATCAAGATGAAAATACTGATCAACTAGATCATCAATCGTTTCATACAATGAATATGAGCCTGCTTATATAGGCAAGGCTATATGGATATGTGAGCACACAAACAAGACATGTGGCTCAATAAGAAATAAGGGTAGGTAGGAGAAACAATATAATATTCCACATGAGGTGGATCACCCACTGAATGTGGAGTGTAACAACAAGATCACACCATAAAAGGTGGAAATTCTCTTACACACACTATCCCAATGTGGCACAAACACCCAAGTGTCTCATACCCAAACTACTATGTAATGCGTGTACCTAAGTAAACTTTAGTAAGGTGTAATAATATCCAAGATGAATAATTATTTACACCAACACCCCCCCTTAAGTGCAACATAGGGGAATGCACTTAAGTCTATAATGTAACTAAGCAATGCAAGATGGGTCCCGGCTACGAGGCCATGTTAGGTACCCATGTACAAATGCAAATGCATGAAAACCAATGCAAGGAAATCTCTCACAAAGCGGGGAAAGAGAGAAAAACCCAATGGGAAAAAACCCTCCCCCAAAAGAGAGATGAAAACTAGATACAAAGAACTCTCATAGAAGTTTGTGAAGGACAAAAGCCCATGTGAGGAAAAGTCCCCCCCATATGAGATAAGAAGAAGAGAGACTAGGAAGCTCCCCCTCAATCTGGAATCTGCACCAATGATAGAAGCTCGAAGATGAATGAAGAAACTGCTCCATGAATGTCGAACCACATTCCTCCCCTTAGGAAGAAACAAAACTGAAGGTGTATCCAAAAAATCTCCCCAACCATGAAAGGAAGATGTAGGAAAAATACTCATGATGAAAGGAATCTCTAAAAACTGCTCAAGTGTGCCCATGTCGATGTTGAAGGTTACCCCCTCCAAAGGTGGTAAATTGCACCACACTATTGAAAAAGGCACTACAAGATTTAGTGGAAAACAATGTAGAACAATATCCAAAGACTCATATGTCTCCTCAAAAGATAAAGAGACCTCCTCCAAGTGTTGTACAAAAGTATCCACAATTATGTCAACCTCTAAAGATTGATCATGTAGAGAATGCACAAGAGGGTCAGAGTGATCCCTCGCAACAATCAAAGAAGGATCATCTTCAGCAAAGAGAAGATGAATGTCATCAATGGTGTCTCCCAAATCTGCAATGTAGGAGTCCACAAACAAGCCTGCAATGTTTGTCAAGTAGGCATCCGAATCAACTGAAGCTGGAAGACATGAAATATCCTGTTGCACTGAATGATAAGAAGGCAAAATTGTCGCACTAGTTGAATCATCAGGTGCAATAGGTGGTGTGATGTCAATAGAAGGAGATGAAATGCAAGGGTCAAGAATGGGGTCACATGTGAGAATCCCCAAGTTCAAATGCCCAAAGTTCTCCTCAAAATCTGAATCATCAACATAGGTAGAATCAACCTCATCAATAGGACCAAAATCTGAAAAAGAGTACAACCGAGATGAATGATCAACCACCCCAGTTGCAATGATAGCTCCACTCTCCAAGTCTCTAATGATAACTAAATCAGGTGTGAACTCCACAGTTTTCTTAGTTGCCCCATGTGTGATTTGATACATGGAAAGAAGATTATTTGTCAAGTGGGGTACACACAACACATCATTGAAGGAGTTATTCCCAATGGAAATAGATCATCTCCCAATCACATCCATGTATGTATGATTGCCCATCAAAATCTGTGGCATGTGGCAAGGCTCAAATGTAGAAAACATAGACTACGAAGATTCCATATGATGAGAAGCCCCTAAATCTAGAAGCCATCTCCCTGAATCATGACTTGTAGCAGCACAAAGAGCTTGTCCCTTTCCTTTATCTATCCCAAAAGAGTGATCCTTTCCTTTATCCTTGGAAGAAGAAGCCGATGTAGACATTATAGAAGGTAGGTTGATTCTATTCTTCTCAAGAAGATTCTTCAACTCATCAATATCCTTCTTATAACAATGTTGTTCATCATGTCCTGACTTCTTGCAATATCCACAAAAAAGTTTGTCCTTATATGATTTCCTCTTGGGTGAGAATGGTGAATCACCTTTTTGTGGAGAGGAAGATTGTGCTCCATCTTGTTGTGGTTTTGACTTAGGTTGCTTTTGATTCTTGCCTTTTCTTTGATTACTTTGATCCCCTTTGTTAGCCACCAAAGCTAGTGACTTTGAAGATTTGAGAATCCCCATTGTGGTCAACTTAGATTGCTCAAGTATCAACATCTCCGTGAATAAATCAAATGAGGGAGAAGTGTATAAGGAACCTTGAGCTAACCTATGGGTGTGAAAACTAGATACAAAGGCTGCATACTTTGAAGGAAGCTTGTCCAACAAGTTATAAACTAATTGAGCATCCTTTTTGTCAATTCCACAATCCTTTAGCTTTTCTCTTAACTCAGTTGCTTTTGTGACATAATCTCTAATTGTATCAAAATCCTTGGGATCCAAAGTTGTGAGTTCACTATCAAGCTTGTAGCCCTTAATCTCATCAACTTGACCATACAATTTCTGAAAAATATCCCAAGCCTCTTTAATTGTTGTACACTTGTCAATGTGAAAAATGAGGTCATTTGATACACATTTTCTAAGAGTTCCAAGTACCATAGAACTCTTAATAAGCCATTCAATTTGAGCATTAGGATCAGCCTTAGGATCGGGTGGTGCTATAATAGTTTCATTTACATAATGAATGAGTCATTTTTCCATTAGTTTACTCCATGCCTTAATTTTCCATGATTCATAATTATGAGGAGTTAAAAGTGGAAATTTAGGAGAACCCATAGCACCAAAATGAAAAAACACAAGATAGAGAGAGGCACAATCACACAAGACACCCCCCAAAATACTCAATCAAGAAATCCCCCAAAAATGGTGATTTTGGCACTTTATACTTAGTGCGTATACAATGGACCACTTGCAAAACAAGGAAAAGTGGACTTCTGATTTTAATTTACAACTTCTCAAAATGAGATCTAAGAGACTTCAACAAATACTACTAGTGATCTAAACTGAGATCCAAGCAAAATGCAAGTACCAAATATGCCAAAAATGGCCAAATATAGAAAGTACAATTTCTACTTAAAATCACTGCAAACAGATGGCAGATTATGAAAGTAGATGAAAAAATATGCACTTTCAAAAAAAATGGCACGTGAAAAGGAGTTCATATGAGCCCAAACGAAGCCTCCAAAGTTGTAAAAATTGGGATTTCACAATTTTCAAAAAAATTGTATCCAAAAATCAGAAAAATTCTCCACCACTATACAGATCATGAAATTATACCCCAAAACAAAAAAAATTGCTCAAAAAAATGAGTTCGAATGAGTGATATATCGCTATTTGAAAAATGCTTGCAAAATTATAATTTCTCCAAAATTTCCGCTGCAGCATCAAACTTCAAATACCTCTAGATTTGGCCTCCAATGTCTAATTTTGATGAAACAAAAGGCAAAAATGACTTTCTTGGACCTCCTAAATCCAATGGTAACCTCAGATTTGACCCATCAAGCTTCAATAATAACCTGCAATAGAAAACTCCAAAATACACAACCCCAAATAGCATCAAATTTCTCTCAGTTAGCAAACCAATGACACTCTAATGGCTCTAATACCATGTGAGACATGGACCAGCTCTAATACCATGTGAGATTTTGCCAAGATCAAGAGGCAATGGAAATCACAAATAAGAGAGAACAAAATAAATGATAGGAATAAACTGTATTCTATCAAGATGAAAATATTGATCAACTCGATCATCAATCATTCCATACAATGAATATGAGCCTGCTTATATAGGCGAGGCTATATGGATATGTGAGCACACAAACAAGACATGTGGCTCAATAAGAAACAAGGGTAGGTAGGAAATAGGTTTGGGTACGTAGGAGAAACAATATAATATTCCACATGTGGTGGATCACCCACTGAATGTGGAGTGTAACAACAAGATCACACCATAAAAGGTGGAAATTCTCCTACACACACTATCCCAATGTGGCACAAACACCCAAGTGTCTCATACCCAAACTACTATATAATGCATGTACCTAAGTAAACTTAAGTAAGGTGTAATAATATCCAAGATGAATAATTATTTACACCAACAGTTTAATAATTTAAGGATTATTTGATTAAACCAATTTATTACTTAATATGGTAATAATGATACTTTTTGGAGAATTATTCTGCATTAAAATGTTAACCCTTGTGTGGTTAAGATAATTAAATTGACTTTAAGAAACCATTCTATTTAATCCTGAGTTAACCTTTAGTTAAGACAAAACTTATTCATTCCACTTTTTAATGTAGATTATTTAGTGTATTTATGTTGTTTAAAAAAAAAAAAATTATTGTTCCATTTTGCCCAAAATTTTGGGCATGACAAGGATGCGATGTGTGGCCTTTCTTACGAATTCCCAACTTTAAAACACCCTTCACATTGGGTGATACTCTCAAATTAGAGTTCCAAAATTGTTGAATTTCATACTTCACATTCTTGGTTAGCTTCTTGTCAACACACGAATGCCTCCCACTAAAATTTCATGTATCATTTTGAAGAGGACTATCTAATTTTGTTCTTATTTTGAGTGTTCTACACATTTTTTTATGATTTAGGTTCATATCAAGATAAGTTTGACTAAATAAATGAGCCTTCCTCAAAAGATGGCTTACTAGTGGCATTGTGATTACTCTTCGGGAAGCTCTTTTATCTTTTCCCTTACTATTCTTTCTAATAGAATTGAGTGCATTTAAAATATTTTTTACAATAATAGCATTTTTCTTAGATTTTTTATTCACATGAATCTTCAATTTGTCTAGCACGGGTCTCATAATGTGTTTCTTTAGCAATTGCACAAAAATTTGACACTATTCAGTCTATTGGAAACAACAAAGAATGAAAACTAAGAGGGGGGTGAATCAGTTTTCACCAGATTGAACAAATTAAGTACAATCTCTGATTTGATCAACTGCAGTAAAAAGAAAGATAACATCAATGATAGCAACACACATAAAAACCAATATTTTTGACATGGAAAACCCGATTAAGGGAAAAACCATGGTGGGAACCTACCCAGAATAAGATAATACTCTATAGTAGTATGTTTAAATATTACAAGGTGAATGCACATGCATTCGGGCACACTGCCTAGAGCTCACTGCTCAAATTACAATGACCTAGAAGGCTCCAACCCTCAGGGAAGGTTCATTACCTTACAAATATTATCAGACTACAATTCAAAAAAGATGAACTACAAAAATAACATCTACTAATGCCTGATGACAGTTCCGATTAAGCTCATATGTTTTCCCTTCACCAATCTCTGCTCAATACACCACACCAAAAGATGAATTCACTTGATTGCACATACACCACTCTTTGATAATGAAAACTCAACAACCATACATCACCGAACCACATATATAACACCTATTTATATAAATCATCAACCTTGATTACAAAGTCAACCAATTTCTTATCACCCAATTACAAAATTACATCACACTATACATAAATCAACCATTGGACCAATACAATGTCATAAACAACATATCATGGACCTAAATCAACTCTTCAAACACACACCACCACCAAAAATCTCACCAAGATCAATTATAACACGTTATGCCACCAAAAATACCACATAACACGAAGAATATCACCAGACCCAAAAGATCTTCAATAACTCACACAAGGATCAATGCAGACAACCAAAACAAATAGGACATGATTAGGAAACACCAAATAGTACGTTATAACCATCTTCAATAGTTTCAGCAACACCACTTATGCAAATCTTCATCGATCAACATGCTAACACTCAAGAACACTTAACAATAGCAACTCAAATAAGAAAAATAGCTTCCAAAGCATCAAATCATGAACCATCTGAAATGAAGATATACACAAACATCTCAAACACTCTCTGAAATCTGCAACATAAGATATGATCATATCGGAGCATAACAAATCAAACACAAGAACACTACAACACTGAACACTGAAAACCAATCTCCATACCAGAATTCTCAACTCGATCAAATCATCTCATAACATCATGGAATCAATATAGAATGAAGTATCTCTAGTTGATTCATCATACCAAATAGATAAACCAACTAGATCAACTCACTGCAATAATCAGATCATCAAAACAATTCTCTGTAACACCAAAACACAAGAATATGTTGACATCAATGACAACAACATATCCTAGCAGCAGCAATATCTAACAATCCCCCACTTTGGAATTGATGGCAACATATGAATGTGAAAAATAATCAATGCAAAGGAATAAATCTACACCAACAGATTCCAACAAACTCCCCCTAAGATCATGCACACAAAGCACCAAAGATAAGGCAGTTTTTCACATGCTTATCTCTCCCTTTAACATTAATGCCAAGGATACAAAAAGATCAAGCTTCTCTCCCACTAAGAAGGATAATCTCTCACCCTTAGAATACACTCACGACTCTAAAAAACACATTGATTACTCTGGCTAAGTAGCAACACCAACTCACCAACCTGGATAAGAAGATAAGACTCTAAAGTCCACTGGATTGATGTGTCTCAATGCACCTAGTTCTCATCAGGAGGGGTAGAGACCTCTAAATTGTATCTCAAATACACAAATGTATCTGCAAGTAAAGGCTTAGTGAAAATATCTACAATCTAGTCCTTTGTAGATACATACTCCAGTTTAGCTTCCTCATCACTGGCTTTGTCCCTCAAGAAGTGATATATGCTTTGTTTTAGAGTGCAGTACCAGATTCTTGGAAATATTAATATCACTTGAATTGTCATAGTAGATACTAGTAGACTCATCATACACAACTCTAATATCTTTCAACATTTCCTTCATCCAAACTACCTAAGTACAGTTGCTAGTAGCATCAATGTATTCAACTTTAGTAGTAGATAGAGATATAACATCTTGTTTCTTACTTGCCCATGAAACCAACTTCTTCCCCAAATAGAAAGCTCCACCAGTAGTGCTCTTTTGGTCATCTACATCACCTACCCAATCAGCATTAGTATAAGCACATAGCATGAAATCATCATTCTTTGGATAACATAACCCATAATCAACAGTCCCCTTCAAGTACAATATCTAGTCTAGTTTGAGTCAGGTACAACAATCCACCAACCATAGATCTATACAAGGTCTTATTAACTTTTAGAGATTTATCTTGCTTAGATAGTTTGCATCCAGTCGCCATAGGAGTTCCAACAGGTTTAGAATCAGCTAACCCAAATTTCTTCAATAGATCCTTTACATACTTAGATTGAGAAATGAAAATACCTTTACCGGTCTGAGTAATCTACAATCCTAAGAAGAATTTCATCTCACCTATCATAGACATCTCAAATTCCTTCTGTATATCATCAACAAACTTCATACTCAAATCATCATCACCTCCAAATATAATGTCATCCACAAATACTTCAACAATAAAAATATTATCATTCTCAACCTTAAAGTATAAATTACTATCAGTAGTACCTTTACAAAATCTCAACTTCATCAAATATTTATCTAATCTAGCATACCAGTCTCTAGGGTCTTCCTTCAATCTATACAATACTTTCTTTAATTTACATACCATATCTCCTTCATTTGATAATGAAAATACTTTTGGTTTCTCAATGTAGACTTCCTCCTCAAGATCACCATTCAAAAAGGCTAACTTGACATCCATCTGATATACCTTGAAATTCTTGTAAGTAGCATATGAAAGCAACAATATACCAACTTCAATTCTAGCTATAGGAGACAAAATTTCTTTATAATCAATACCTTCCATCTGAGAGCATCCCTTACATACCAATCTTTCTTTATTTCTCACTACTTCACCGACTTCATTCAATTTATTCTGGAACACCCATTTAGTACCAATCACATTCTTATCTTTAGGTTTCAGAACAAGCTCCCATCTATTGTTCTTCTCAATTTGATTCAACTCTTCCTCCATAGATTTTATCCAGATCTCATCCTTACATGCTTCAGCAATATCTTTAGGCTCAATCTTAGAAATCGGGCATATCTCTTCTGCAGCAAGTCTTCTTCTAGTCATCACACCTTTATTCTTATCACCAATAATCTGATTCTTGGAATGATTCAATTTCACATACCTTGGAGTCTTCAGATTGTTCTGATTCTCAGGATCTTGAACTTCTTCTTTGACAACAGCAATATACAGATTAACTGTCTCTATCGGATCATTCTACTTCAGGATCTCAGCTTGTGCAAGCTTAGAAATAATATCCCGATCATCTATCTCATATCCACATGCTCTGATCTGCTTCCTATGACATTCATCAACCTTCATATTTGCACTTTCCACTATCTTCTTCAACCTCTTATTGTAGCATCGATAGGCCTTGCTCTTAGTAGAATATCTCAGAAGATTCCTCCATTACCTCTTGCATCAAACTTTCCTATATCCTCATCTCTTTTGATATTAAATTTACTTCCAAAAACTTGAAATATCTAACTATAGGAACATGACCAAACCAAAGCTCATAAGGAGTCTTACCGAAATCACCTGTTATATGCACCGAGTTGAATGTGTAAATAGTAGTAATAATAGCTTCCTTCCAAAAGGTTTGTGCAACATTTACTTCAATCAACATCATTCTAGCAGCATCCAAGATTGTTTTGTTCTTCCTTTCAATAACTCCATTATGATGAGGGGTTCTAGGAGTAGATAATTGTGTTCTAATTCCATTCCTCTCATAAAATGTATCAAACTCACTGAACATGAATTCTCCTCCTCTATCAGATCTCAGACACTTCAGCTTCAACCCTATCTCAGTCTCCACCTTTTCTTTAAATATCTTGAATTTCTCCAATGCTTCTTATTTCTCCCTTAGAAAAGTCACCCACATCATTCTAGAGTAGTCATCAATCAACAACATGAAATACCTATCACCCCGCATGCTTCTCACTCTTGTAGGACCACACAAGTCAATGTGCACAAGATCCAATATACCATTAGATGTATACATCTTACTTCTAAATTATGTTCTTGTTTTCTTTCCCAACTGACATGCCTTACGTACCAGATTAGAGGGCTTCACAATCTTAGGAAAATCTCTAATAGCTTGAGTAGAACTTATCCTTATCATGCAGTCAAAATTAACATGACACATCCTCCTATGCCACGATCAAATTTCATCAATTTGAGCAATCAAACAACTTTTCTCACTAGCATTCAAATGAAAGATATTACCTTTAGCTCTAGTTCCCATTGCAATCTCTATACCAGAGGCATTCAGAATCTTGCATTTACAATTCTTGAATTGCAAATCATATCCCTTGTCAACCATCTGTCTAACACTCAAAAGATTATTCTTTAAACCTTCAACATACAAGACAACATTAGTATTATTCTTACCATCAAAAGATATAGTGTTGGCAATTTGGTGGAATTGATTATGTGTTGATTTGATGTTTTGTCATTGATGTTAACACTAGTTGTTTTAGTTCCTTTACCCGTATCCTTCTGATCCCGGTAGGTTATTTGGTTTCTAGTTGGATTAGATCATGATGATCTGGTATGCTCCTGTATGTTTGGCTAATGGAGTTGTCTTACTCATGCTATTCTGATTCATGCTCAGTCATTTGATTTTGATTTGGTGATCGGATGCTCTTTTGTATGCTGGCAAGCTTGGTTTGTTGTTCTGGTAAGGGTTTCATTGGTAGAGCTTTATTGAAGATCTTTGATATTATTCATAAGTGGTGTTGGTATGCAAGCAACAATCTAACAACTTCAATTATAGCTACAGGAGCAAAATTATCCCCATAATCAATACCTTCCATCTGAGAGCATCCCTTACATACCAATATTTCTTTTCTTCTCACCACTTCACTGACTTCATTCCATTTATTTTAGAACACCCATTTAGTACCAATCACATTCTTGTCTTTAGGTCTCAGAACAAGCTCCCAAATGTTATTCTTCTCAATCTAATTCAATTTTTCCTCCATATATTTTATCCATTTCTCATCCTTACATGCTTTAGCAACATATTTAGGCTCAATCTTAGAAATCAAGCATATCTCTTCATCATCAAGTCTTCTTCTAGTCATCACACCTTTGTTCTTATCACCACTAATTTGATTCTCATAATGGTTCAGTTTCACATACCTCAAAGTCTTTGAATTATTTTGATTCTTAGGATGTTGAACTTCTTCACTAACAGTAGAAATATCCAAATTAATTGTCTCCACTGAATCATTCTGCTTCAGAATCTTAGTCTGTGCAAGCTTTCAAACAATATCCTGATCATCCATCTCATATCCACATGCTCTAACCAACTTCACATGACATTCATCAACCTTCACATTTGCACTTTCCACTATCATCTTCAACCTCTTATTGTAGCGCCGGTAGGCCTTGCTCTTGGTAGAGTATCTCAAGAAGATTCCTTCATCACATCTTGCATCAAACTTTCCTATATCCTCATCTCTTTTTCTATAACATTTACTTCCAAAAACTTTGAAATATCTAACTATAGGAACATGACCAAACCATAGCTCATAAGGAGTCTTACTGAAATCACCTATTATATGCACCTAGTTGAATGTGTAAACAATAGTGCTAACAACTTCTTTCCAAAAGGTTTGCACAACATTTCCTTCAATCAACATCATTCTAGCAGCATCCAAGATTGTTTTTTTCTTCCTTTCAACAACTCCATTTTGTTGAGGGATTCTAGGAGTAGATAATTATCTTCTAATTCCATTCCTATCACAAAATGTATCAAACTCACCAGATGTGAATTATCCTCCTCTATCAAATCTTAAGACACTTCAGCTTCAACCCTATCTCAGTCTCCACCTTTGCTTTGAATATCTTGAATTTCTCCAATGCTTATGATTTCTCCCTTTGAAAAGTCACCCACATCATTCTAGAGTATTTATCAATCAGAAACATGAAATAATTGTAGGACCACACAAGTTAGTATGCACAAGATCCAATATACCATTAGATGTATACAACTTACTCCTAAATGATGTTCTTGTTTGCTTTCCTAACTGACATTCCTTACATGCCGAATTAGAGGGCTTCACAATCTTAGGCAAATCTCTAACAACTTGAGTAGAACATCATTATCATGTAGTCAAAATTAACATGACATGTCCTATGCCACAACCAAATATCATCTATCTATTCAATCAAACAACTTTTTTTGTCACCGACATTCAAGTTAAAGATATTACCTTTACTTTTAGTCCCTATTTTAATCTCTATACTAGAGGCATTCATAATCTTATTTTTTACCATTCTTGAATTTCAAATCATATCCCTTGTCAACCATTTGTCCAATGCTCAAAATACTATGCTTTAAACCTTAAACATACAAGACATCATCAGTATTATTTTTACCATCACAAGATATAGAACCTCAACCATGAATTACACAATCTTTATCATCCCCAAATCTTACTATACCACCATCATACGTTTCCATATTCACAAATTTACTTTTATCACCTATCATATGATGTGAACAACCATTGTCAATTACCCATTCATCTTTTTCTTCAATCTTAGTAGCCAAAGCTTTCTCCTCAACAATTCAGCTTGTAGGATTTACTGGTACCGGATCATCTTCTTTGATAGCAATAAATACAAATTCATCTCCTGAATTCCCATTATCTGATTCCTCATATGTCACACCTTCATCAGTAGCATAATAGCATCTCTTTTGATTTATGTACTTTCGGTAGGGCTTATAGGGCTTGTCATACTTAACATGCTTATCATATCTATCATGCTTATCATGTCTATCATGCCTTTCAAATTTATCATGCTTATCATACCTAGACATTCTTTTAGGACACCTAGAAGAAAAATGTCCTATCTTATTACAAGAGAAACATTTCAAAGGTAACTTTCTATCATACTTACCGGCTCCCTTAAGCAATCTCCAAGCAATAAGTTCTTCAAGATCTTCCAACTGTCTCTCCTTCTCTTCCATCTCTCTCATTTCTCTTTCATCTCTTGAAACCCTAGATGAACTCTCTCTCGGATCATATAGTTTTTTTCTAGATACAGAGGCTTTAAATGCGGTCTCAGATTTACCATGTGATTCTCCAAATTCACTCAACTCAAATGCAGTAAGCTTACCAAACAACATGTCTCTAGTCATAGTAGTCAAACTCTGGATCTCATCAATAGCAGCAACTTTAGCTTTGTAAGCAAAAGGCAAGGATCTCAGCACCTTAGCAACAATCTCATCTTCTTCAAGAATTCCACCAACACATCTAATGTCCATGACAAGTTAATTCACTTTAGCCATAAAGGAGGTTATGTTCTCATCTTCTCCCATCTTCAATTTCTCATATTTACCCTTCAAACTCTGCAACTTAGCAACTTTAACTTGTGCATCTCCTTCATACAAGACCTCTAACTTTTTCCATATATCATGTGAAGTCTTCAAACCCATCACATTAGTCATCTCTGAATCAGTCAAGGCACTCAACAACACTTTCTTAGCCCTTATGTTGTGTTCAGTATCCTTGATTTTGTCAGCAATAACTAGTCCATTCGGAGGAACATTGTAGACATTCTTTTTTATCTTCCAATAATCTTCTCCAAGACACTTCAAATTAACTTCCATCCGGTCCTTCCAAATAGTGTAATTACTCCCATAAAATCTAGGACTCTCCTTCTTGAACATATAGGTTGCCATATCATATCTCCTCAAGTGATTAAACTTCTTCCAGAGGATCTAGCTCTGATACCACTTGTTGGCAACATCAAAGAAGGAAAAATGAAGGGGGGGGGTGATTCAGTTTTCACCAGATTAAAAAAATTAAGAACAATCTCATATCTAATCAACTGTAGTAAAAAGAAAGATAGCAACAATGATAGCAACACACATAACACCAATATTTTCACGTGGAAAACTCGGTTAAGGGAAAAAACATTGCGGGAACCTACCCACCATAAGATGATACTCTGTAGTAGTATGTGTAAATATTACAATGGGGAATGAACATGCATTTAGGAACATTGCCTAGAGCTCACTGCTCAAATTACAATGATCCAAAAGGCTCCAACCCTCAGGGAAGGTTCACTACCCTACAAACATGATCGGACTATAATCTGGAAAAGATGAACTGCAAAAATATTATCTTCTAATGCCTAATGACGGTTCCAGTTAAGCTCATGTGTATTCCGTTCACCAATCTCTACTGAATACACTAATAGCATCTACTAATACCTAATGCCAGTTATGATTAGGCTCATATGTCTTCCCTTCACCAATCTCTACTCAATACACCACACTAAAAGATGAATTCACTTGATCGCACATATACCACTCTCTGATAATGTAGACTCAACAACCATGCATCATTGAACCACAGATATAACACCTATTTATATAAATCATCAACCTTGACTACAAGGTCAGCCAAACCCTTATCACCTAATTACATAATTAGGTGAGATTCAGGTGTGCTGGTGGAAAGATTGAAGAAGATGAGATTGTTTCTAAGGTGTTGAGATCTTTTCCTCCTACTTATAAACATAAGGTTGTTGCTATTGATGAGATTCAGAGTGTGACTACAATAAAAAGAGATGTGTTGGTTGGAAAACTTGTTGCATTTGAGTTGAACGAATTTGGAGAATCGCATGGAAAATCTGAGACTTCATTTAGAGAATCAACATCGGTATCTTGTAAGAAGAAATATAATCTTGATGAGTGCAGAATATCCAGAGATGAAAGAGAAAGGAGAGAAATTGTAGAGAAAGAAAGAGATCTTGATGAGATTGAAGCATTGATTGCTTCAAGATTGCCTAAAGGTGTTAGTAAGTATGATGGAAATTTTCCCTTGAAATGTTTTTCTTCTAATAAGATAGGACATTTTGCTTCTAGATGTTTGGAGAGAATGGCTAAGTATGACAGACATGATAAGTTTGATAAGCATGATAGGAATGGTAGATATGAAAAGTATGATAAGCCTTATAAGTTTAACCAGAATTTTAGGAACCAGAAGAACTGTTATTATGTTGCGTATGAAGGTGTTACAGATGATGAATCAAAAGGAGATGAAGTTGTGTTTATTGCCATTAAATAAGATGGACCTGTACCTATTGATTCCACTAGTTGTTTTGTTGAGGAGAAAGCTTTGGCTGCTAAGGTATAAGAAAAGGGTGAATGGGTGATTGATAGCAGTTGTTCACATCATATGACTGATGATAAAAGAAAATTTGTAAGAATGGAAAGGTATGATGGTGGAATAGTTAGATTTGGAGATGACAAAGCCTGTGTAATCCATGGGAGAGGTTCTATTTCTTTTGATTGTAAGCATAACACTGATGATGTCTTGTGTGTTGAGGATTTGAAGCATAATATTTTGAGTGTTGGACAGATTGTTGATAAGGGTTATGATCTACAATTTAAGGATGGTAAATGCAAGATCTTGAATGCCTCTGGTATAGAAATTGCATCTGGGACTAAGACTAAAGGTAAAAAATTTCATTTGAATGCTTGTGAGAAAAGTTCTTTGGCTGCTAATATGGATGAGAGTTGGTTGTGGCATAGGAGAATGTGTCATGTAAACTTTGATTCATTAATCAAGAATAGTTCTTTAGTAGAGATCTGCCTAAGATTGTTAAACCTGTCAATCTGATATTTGAGGAATGTTAGTTGGGTAGGAAAACAAGGATTTATTTCAAAAATAAATGGTATACATCTAATGGATTACTATATCTTGTTCATATTGACCTGTGTGGACCTACAATAGAAGTGTGTAGGGTGATAGATACTTTATGCTGCTAATTGATGATTATTCCAAGATGATGTGGGTTATCTTTTTGAAGAAAAAATCAGAAGCATTTGAGAAATTCAAGATATTCAAAGCTAAAGTTGAAACTAAGTCCGGATTGAAGATGAAGTGTTTGAGATCTGATAGAGGTGGAGAATTTTGTTCCAGTGAATTCAATTCTTTCTATGAGATGCATGGAATTAGAAGACAAATTTCTGCTCCTAGAACCCCATAATAGAATGGAATTGTTGAGAGGATGAATCATACTATTTTGGATGTTGCAAGAACCATGTTGATTGAAGGAAATGTTATGAATGTTTACTGGAGAGAATTTATTCGCACTACAATCTATACATTGAACAAAATTCATATCAAAGGTGACATCGATAAGACCCCTTATGAGCTTTGGTTTGGTCATGATCCTACTATGAGATATTTCAAAGTTTTTGGTAGAAAATGTTATATGAAGAGAGATGAGGATCTTGGAAAGTTTGATGCTAGAAGTGATGAAGGTATCTTCTTGGGATATTATACAAAGAGAAAAGCCTACTAGTGCTATAATAAGAGACTGAGAAAGATAGTTGAGAGTGAAAATGTGAAAGTGGATGAGAATTTTGGGAAGGAGATCAGACCTTATGATGATGGTCAACATGTTGTCTTAACTCCTATTCATCCTAAAGAGCCTAAGCAGAATGATCTGGTAGAGATTGTTAATCCGTATGTTGTTGTTATTGGTGATGATGTGCGGGAACTTGAGGACCAAAACAATCAGAAGAATTTGAGATATGTTAGATTGAATCATTTTGAAAATTATATTATTGGTGATAAGAATAAAGTGTGATGACTAGAACAAGGCTAGCTGCAGAAGAAGTATGTGTGATTTCTAAAGTTGAAACTAAAGATGTTGTTGAAGCTTGTAAATATGAAAACTGAATAAGAACCATGGAAGAAGAGTTAGATCAGATTGAAAAGAACAACACTTGGGAACTTGTGCCTAGACCTAAGGATAAAAATATTATTGGTATTAAGTGGATTTTCAAGAACAAACTAAATGAAGTCAGTGAAGTAGTTAGAAATAAAGCTAGACTAGTTTGCAAAGGGTATTCATAGCAAGAAGGAATTGATTATGAAGAAAAAATTTCTCCGGTTGCCAAAATTGAAGTTGTTAGACTATTACTTGCTTATTCTACTTATAAAGATTTTAAGGTATATCAGATGGATGTCAAATCTGCATTTTTGAATGGTGATCTAGAGGAAGAGGTTTACATTGAGAAACCTGATGGATTTTCACTGTCGGATGATGAAGACATGGTATGTAAGTTGAAGAAATCCCTTTATGGATTAAAACAAGCCCCTAGAGCTTGGTATGCTAGATTAGACAAATACCATTTGAAATTGGGATTTACCAAAGGTGCTGCTAATAGTAATATGTACTTTAAGATTGAAAATGATAATATTTTGATTGTTGAAGTTTTTGTTGATGACATTATCTTTGGTGGTGATGATGATATGATTATGAAGTTTGTCAGTGATATGTAGAAAGAATTTGAGATGCCTATGATTGGTGAGATGAATTTTTTCTTAGGTTTGCAGATTGCACAGACAAGAAAAGGTATCTTTATATCTCAATCTAAGTATGTGAAGGAATTGTTGATTAAGTTTGGACTAGATGTTTCCAAACCGGTTGGAACTCCTATGGTGATTGGTTGCAAATTGTCTAAAAATGATGAATCCCCGAAAGCTAATCAAATTTTGTATAGATCTATGGTTGGTGGACTGTTATATCTTACTCAGAGTAGGCTTGACATTATGCATGATGTGTGTATGGCTTCTAGATATCAAGTTGATCCAAAGGAGAGTCATGTTACTATTGTTAAGAGGATATTTAAATATCTAAAGGGAACAGTGGATTATGGTTTATGGTATCCGAAGAATGAAGATTTCATGTTGTGTGCCTACATTGATGCAGATTGGGTTGGTGATGTTGATGACTGAAAGAGTACTACCGGTGGGGAATTATTTTTAGGTAATAAGTTGGTGTCATGGGCTAGCAAGAAACAAGATTCAGTATCTCTATATAATGTTGAAGTTGAGTACATTGTTGCTGCTAGTAATTGCATTCAGATAGTTTGGATGAAGCAAATGTTGAAAGATATTAGAGTTATTCATGATGAGCCTACTGTTATATACTATGATAATTCTAGTGCTATAAACATGTCAAAGAATCTAGTGTAAGATTCAAAGACTAAGCATATATCAATCAAATATAATTACTTGAGAGCACAAGTCAGTTAAGGGAAGGTGAAGCTAGAGTATGTATCTACAAAGGAACAAATTGATAATATTTTCACTAAGCCTTTTCCTGTAGATACATTTATCTATTTGAGAGAAAAGTTAGGGGTATCCACCCCTCCTGATGAGAATTAGATGCATTCAGTTGCATCGATCCGGTGGAATTCAGAGCCTTATTCTTTTATCTGGATTGATGATTTGGTGTTGCTCCTCTACTGGAGTAGTATGTTGATTTGGTTGTGTGTCCCCATGGGAGAGAGATTCCAGATTCTATTTTGGGAGAGAGTTTGGTTTTCTATTTTGGAGATCTTTGGCATTTCTATCAAAGCGGGAGACAGATCATGTGAAAAACTGCTTTATCTATCTTGATCTTAGGGGAAATTGTTGGTGATATCTTCTTTCTTTGCATTGACTATTTTTCACATTCATATGTTGTCATTAATGCCAAAGGGGGAGATTGTTGGATATGGTTGTTGGATTTCTGCTACTAGGATATGTTGTTGTCATTAATGTCAACATATTCTTGTGATTTATTCTAGTGAGTTTGGGAAGATCTTCTAATCTGGTTTTGTAGTTTGGTTATGTTGATCACTGTTTTGTAGAATCTAGTATTCCTCCGGTATATTTCGATGTGATCATATCTTGTGCTAAGTCTTTGGGATATTATTTTGAATGATCTTGTGTATCCTGATTTCAGATGGTTCATGATTTGGTGCTCCGCAAGTTATCTTTCTTCGTGACAGTTGTTGATTGGTTGTGTTCTTGAGCTTTCTACATGTTGATCGATGAATATTTGAAAAGAGATGTTGATGCAACTATTCTGGATGGTTCTAACATTCTTGCTAGTGTTTCCTAGTCGTGTCCTATTTTTTTTTGTGATCCGCATTTGATCATTGTGCATTTTTTGGTGATTTCTATGAACCAGTGATGATTTTCATGTTATGTAGTATTTCTGGTGGTGTAATGTGTTGCGGTTGAACTTGGTGTGATTTCTAGTGGATGTGATCATTTGGGAATTTAAATTAGGTCCATGCTATGTAACTTAAATCATTATATTGGTCTGGTGATCGATCTTTGTATCGTGTAATGTAATTTTGTAATTATAAGTTGAGGGTTGAGGGTGTAGATGACCTTGCTATCAAGGTTGATGATTCGTATATATAGGTGACATATTCATGTAATTTAGGCATTGGTATTGTGTCTGCATTATCAGAGAGAGGTGAATGTGTGAACAAGAGACTTATCGTTCAGCTTTGTGGTGAGATTGGTGTTGTAGAGAAGACATTTGTGCTTAACTGGAACTGTCATCAGGCATTTGTAGATGCTAGTATTGCAGTTCATTTCTTTTGGATTGTAGTTTGAATCATATTGTAAGTTAATGAGACTTCCTTGAGGGTTGTAGCCTTCCAAGCATATAGTTTTTGAGCAGTGAGCTCTAGGTAGTGTGCCTGAATGCATGTGCATTCCCCATTGTAATATTTTCACATACTACTGTAGAGTATCATTTGAATGTGGGTAGGTTCCCACCATGGTTTTTCCCTTAACCAGGTTTTCCACGTCAAAAATATTGGTGTTGTGTGTTGTGTTGTTAATTTGCTTATCTATTATTGTTGCAGTTTATTAGTTTATGTTTTAAAGTTTAATTTACTTTGATCCAGTGAAGACTAATTAACCCCTCCCCCCTTTTTAGTCTTCCTTCCATATTGCTGCTAATAGGGAGGGTAGAGGAACTAGAGAGAGAGAGAGAGAGAGAGAGAGAGAGAGAGAGAGAGAGAGAGAGAGAGAGAGAGAGAGAGAGAGAGAAGGGGGAAGGATAGAAAGACCAAAGAAAGAGTGCCCAAGGGAGAGAGGTTTATAGATAAAAAGATATTTATAAAATAGAATGTTATATCGAACATATATACATGATATTTAATATATTTTATAGATTAATATCATTTATTATATATGATATTATACTATATTATATATTATAGACTAACAAAATAATTATCAAAATATTTAATTAGCATAACAAATTAGTTTTTAAAAAGAAAGTTAAATAAGTAGTGCTCTAAACAAATATCTATTACTATCGGATATCCATTTCAACGAATATGTATTTTTTTAACAATCAAATACAACCTTCAAATTTCCCTCAAGATTGCTTTGGGATTTGGTTTGGATGTGTCAAACCTAGAAAGTCAACTATTTTCCAGTTTTAGATGTCTGAGTTTCTATTTTAGGGATGAAAACACAGCAAACACGTGATATGATAAGTGACCTCAAGCACAACATGCAAAATCCTAAGGAAGTTGGTTGAGAGAGAAAATCTTTTCTTGCAAACTTAGGTACACACCCAATAGCTAATCAGAATACGGTCGCTGATTCTCACGCAATGCATTCTCAATGTCGTATTATCCAAATCCAAACGCTAATAGGGGTACGATATGGAAAGTGTCTTGGGAGAGTTACAATCTCTCTTGCACAAAGATTATCCCCCTTTTGGAGGTGAATCAGGTAGCTTCTATCTTAGGGTTCATAGTAAGGATTTCGGTTTGGGATTACCCCTTGCAGTCGTGCAAGCGCTATTAAGGCCTATAGCTAGACAAGGTATTGAAACAATAAGTAGTCACACAAGCGTGATTGAGACCACGAGGCCCTACTAAATGTATGATATGAGAGATCTCAAAAGAGAAAAAACTCAAATAATCCCATCCTCTAAGACTTTAATCCCGAGAGGCCTATTTTTAAGAGTGAGCCAAAAAGCTTAGGTCTAGCTATACTCACTTGGGTCATTCTCACAAGGTGATTACTTTTTCCCACTATGACAGGCTTGCTAAATGTATTCAAATCTCAAACATAGAAGCGCTTCAAGGGTCAGGATTTCTGATTGTCCAAATGGACAAGAGCATACTCTCCTACCTTTTAGACAACTTCTCAAGCATAGAAAATAAGATGTTCATTAACCATTAGCAAAATAAGTGTGACTAGAAAACTTAAGAATACACAAAGTCTTGTTGATTTTCCTTTAGGCAACCTACAAAACAAATACATTAGTAATCATGTTGTTTTGAAGAAATGAATCTTTGGCAAGCGTAATCTTCAACAATCATCCTACAAAAACCAGTTAGGCTACAAGAAAACTCACAAACGGACCAGGGTTGGCATTAGTAATATCAATTTTTAGCATGAAAAACCCTTAAAATGTAATCTATTTTGAAAACATAGAAGCAAAAACTCGTACAATTATTCTCACCTACTCATACAAGTATTCTCACATACTCATACGAGTGCACAAAGAAACCCATATGGTACTGCAAAGGTACTCGTACGAGATTCTTGAACAGGCCCAACTAGAAACCCATGAGATTGAAGATTTGATTATGAGAGAGGACAAGAAATTAGATTTCCTGCCCCATGGTGGGCGCCAAAATGTCATGTGTGTGAAGTAGGGTACCTGTAGCTGCAACACAAACACTCAATAGATCATTACAAGCATGGTTATAAAATTGAAATCAAATGAAAGATAAACCATGACAAAGTGACATATCGCCTCCTCAGATATGTGACTGTGGATTTTCTCTCAGATCTGGATAAGAAATCCCAGTGACTTGACTACATCTAGACAGAGGATTTAAAATAATATGATATGCAAGCTAGATGAATGCATTATTAAGCTATGATGATGATGCAATTAAGCTAGCATAGAGATTGATTATGATATATGATTCAATAATTATGCTAGAATATGATCAAATTAAACTAGATCTAAGATGAAATTACCTATGATAACAATGCTTAAATGATATGCTAGAATGGATATGCCTATAGTAGCAATGCCTAAAATTATATGAGTTGGGATCCTTTGTGCTCCAAAATAGAGGATATTTATAGGATTTCCAAGGTCAAGGGTGAGGTGGCAGGAATCAACGATCAAGATTGAATCTAAAGATATCAAGGGTGAAATTGGAGGAGGTTGGAGAAGAGGTTGGAGGGAGGGACACTTGTCATCTTTGTGGTGACAAGTGTCAAGGAGCCTTTCTTATAAGAGGGAAAGTGTCATGTTATCACTGTTTAAAAATGGGTTTTCCTTTCCCATTATTGGCTATGATTTTGAAATTTTGAATTAGACATGCTAGCAATTGCTTCAGCTCTGTGTTAGGTCTTAAGGGTGTAGGGTTTTTAGTTTTAAAATCACTCAATTTGTTATCAAAAACCCTCTGGTTTCTATTTCTTTGTTACTTTATCCACTTAAGTAATTGGTCTCGGGTTCGTCGAAAGTTTCCCCCCTTGTCATTTGCCTAGGAGGTCATTTGAATTAATCATAAAATTTTATGCCTTATATATTTCCCCCATAATGTTGTCGGGCCCAGTAAGTGATGCGCATCTCTCAGGAAGATCTATGCTTTTCGCTATTTCACCAGGCAAAGTTGTGTGTGGTTTAAGACCCGCGAAATGGCGAAAAGGCTTTGCATTCAAAATGGCGATTTTGGTCCGGTTTAAAGAGGTCTCATCTTGTCCAAGATCCAATGGTTGGCATTATTTTGCAGCCTGAACTTGCAAGCGAAATACCTTTCACGAAATGGTGAAAGTGTTTGGTGGGACCCTACATGCGAGGATTTTCTAAAGTGACTAAAAGGCGATCAAGTCCCATTTGATCCGACGGTTTGTACTATTTCGCGAGATGAAAATGCTCAATAGTTATCTTTCGCGAAGTAGCGAAATGACATGGCACTCCAAGTAGATAGTCCAGCTGGCCTAGAAAGCGAGTGAAATGGTTTCCCGTGGTAGAGGCCACAATAGTCAGCAACACGGGTCCAAGGTTTAAAAGAAGGTGGGTCCCAGAGGTGAGTCATGTCACGGGATAAGAGGTGACCTGGCAGATGTAGGTGGTAAAAATTAATTGGAACCCAGTGTTTTATCTCAGCTAATGAAAGACTGACATGTCAGCTTTGAAAGTGACTAGATGCTAGGTGTTTGAGGTTGAGTCAGAGGGCCCATGTTTGCCGAAGTCTGTTTAGATGGTTAAGCACTGAGCAAATAGAAAATAATCTAACGGCCCATGTGATTTCGCAAGGGTAAGAGGCTCATGCTTTATGCCCTGTGAAATGGTGAAAAGGTTTTTCATCCCCAAAGGCAGATAAAACATATGGATAAAGGAGGTTCAACTTTGTTTTGATCCAACGGCCGGTGCTATTTCATGTTTGCGAGATGCTTCATGAAATGGCGAAAGTAAAAGAGGTTCGTCTAGGTGTCAAGCTATATGGTGACATGTCAGTGGACACGTGGTTTCAGAAGAAGCTGATGGCCTACCAATGTGTAACCGACAGTAAAAGGAAGAGACACGTGGCCAACATGGAACTAGGCTTGAACGGTTTTCTAAAACCAATGGTTGAGTCCCACGTGGTAATCAATAACCAATAAAAAGTGGCGTAAGCAAAGCAGAGATAAAGAGCTCCCCTTAAAGGATGGTCATCTCCACTTTGATCCAACGCTTCGCATTGTTTTGTAGCCCAAAGTTGACAGATGTTTAAGCCCTACGAAATAGCAAAAAACTGCTAGCAGTCATGGTAAAGGCGCGGTTAGTAAAGATGTCGGTAGTCTCGATGAGGGTTAAATGTCGAGCAGTTAGAGTTCCATCTAATGTCTAGCGCTGTTTCACAAAGGAGAGGTGCTCAAAATATAAAGTTTGGGAAATGGCAAAAAGGAGGTGGGGCCCAGTGCAAAGGTAAAACTGTTAAGTCAGTATAACGCCCGATCAAGTTTCTTTTGATCGAACGGTTGGCGTGATTTCGCTTATCGAAATTGCCTGGAGGTTATGCTTCGTGAAATAGTGAAATGGCGAAAGGAAAGAATTGCAGGAACGTTGTGGCCCATTGGAGCGAAAATACAAATTCTCTCATGAATTCAATTCTGAGGGGATGGCCGAAGCATGCGGAATCAATGTTGCAGTTAAGACCCTGGGTACCATATATGATCTCCTATCGATTGAGTAAAGCTATTATTCAAAAGAATTATTGCAGAAGAGGAGATACAGAGCTTTTTGTCTTCAGATACAGAGCGAGTCAATTCAGTTATAGAGAAGATTCCTTCAAGCTAAAATCAGGTTTTCTTGTACTCATGTGTGGTAATTGCTTTGTAGTGTTTTAATTAAGGTCTTGAGTTATCACTGAACCATTTGGGGGTAGTATTTTGATTGTTTGCATTTTCAAAATGGTGCTTAAGAGAGAGTTTTTCGGGAAGGTTAATTATTAGGAGAGGGCCATTTGTGATGACTTTCTTGAGCAGTCAAAGTTGTCAACTAACCAGGCATCAAAAGTAAAAGAGTTAGTTCCTAGAGCTCCTCATTTGAAGATAGGAGAAGGGCTATATGACAAGGGCAACTGGTTGAGAGATCCGCAGGTCAGATTGTCTAGGTTGGGGTTATTCAAGGTTGGATTTGGAATGAGGAATTCTCCGGCCCCACAAAATAGCATCTGGGAATTAGATGTAGGGAAGCTAGTAGTTCCAGGGGTATTCATGGACATGAATCTGTTAACTCAAATTGCACTTAATTATGATCTAGTTACAAGAAGCATTAGAGATATAAATGAAAAGCCCTTATTGAAATTAATACTGAAGAGTTCAGAAGTGCCTTTGGGCTTAATGAGTTTACAAATTTTCTAGAACCCATAAACTTTAAATCATTAGCTCAAATATACAATGCGCAAAGAAATCACCTTAGGAGTGGGCCTCTTAAGGAATTTTTTGTGAAGATAGGTGGGTTGACAGTTGTAGGACCCAACACAGAAGAGCCCTTCTCATTAAATTTGTTCACCCTCAGGGCTAAGGGAATGTATTGGTCACTTTGCCAAGTTTTGGGAGAAGATGTTGAAGCAAATATGCCCAATCATTACTTGCTAATGATTGCTCAGACTTTAAATCCTTCCCTTGTAGTAACATTTGATTATGCTTCTTTCATTGCTGATGTTATCCATGGAGGGTTAGTAGGAATAAAAAATGGGAAGGTGGATAGGCCTTTCGGATGGTACTCACTCCTGATGCATCTATTTCTGTTTAAAGGAGGTGATTACTTTGTCAGTGGATTAGACCTCATCAAAGAGAAGGAAGGAGAAAAGATGCCAGTACAACTATGGAGTACTATGTTGTCATGGGACAAAGAGGATGCTAGTTTTTTAAAATTTGATAAATATTTTACATCCAAGATTAGGACTCTCCTCTGCTCAAAGTACCCAAGAATCCCCAAGGTTCTTTTGGAATTTATTAGACCAAAAGAATTTACAGAGAATATAAAGATTGTTCATAATTGGGGTGACATTTATCTATACCCAGTCTCAACTATTTTCAGAGTTTTTGGTTTTAAAGGCACTCCATTCTTGTTGCCCTATTAGGTCCCTCTCAAAGTGGGAATTGCAGAAGTCCTCAGATAGATTGGTAGTGTACAAGAGGTAGAGCTGACAAGCAGGGCTAAAGGGACTATCTGCCCTACGATTACCATAGCCCATCAATTTATAATAACCAAGGGAGGTTGGAATTGTTTTGAAGACTTTCTCAAACCTATCATTTGTCAACTGCAATATCCAGGTGTGCAGATCCTAAAGACTTCTTCAATGGCATATTCAGAAAGAGGGTAGTGTGTAGAGGAAGACCCCATCAATTTTAGTTTCTTGAGGACCTCATTAGAAATGAGTTTGATTAGGATGAGCAGGAACTATGAAAAGAGAAATGGGTAGCTTATAAGAAAGCCTTAGACTTTGTGCATTAGTTTGATGCCAACTATGACCCATTGTCTAGCTTTTTCCCTCTGGAGGAGAAAATAAAGTTTTTAATTGTTTGTTTTGAGGATGTGATGCATACCTTGAAGGAGAAGAGGGAAGCTATGATTAAAAGCAACCTTGAAAAAGAAAGAATGATTCTAAGCAGGTCTGCCTCCACCAAAGCAATCCCTCCTGGTGATTGCATAAGAAATATAGTTATAGTGTGTTGATGCCTACAACAAGGGAGCCCTTTACCTCCAAAGGAAAGAGGAAGATACAAGATGTCATTGACATCCAAGAGAGCCCTAAAAAGCAGAGAGTAGGAAAAGAAGTACAATCTGATACACCTTTGTACTCTCCATCCCAATCCCCTATCCACATAGGAGATGAGCAAGCAATAGCTGAGCAACTTTTACAATTGGGCAGTTTAGGGGAAATTTCCTACACATATGATGAGGTAGAGGAAGGAATGCCAGAAGAACCCCTTGCTGCTGAAATGAATATTACTACCATTGAACTTAAAGGCCAGGAGTTGGATCCTGAGATAAAGCAAGCTAGTGATGACTTCTTGGCTGACAATAATTTTGTTACTTCAAGAGCATTTATGCAGTTTGTATGGAAACAAAACATAGATAAATACAATGCAAGATGCGAGAAGAGAAAAGGTGAATAGCCTAGCAAAGATCTAGCTCTGGTAGAGGAAGAAATAAAATAGGAAATCATGGAAGAATTTGAAACCATCACTCCTGAGCAAGGAAGAGATATGGTGGCACAAGCTGGAGTGCTTATTCTCCTTGAGTGGGATATAGCAAATGCCCTAGTTCTAGAGGCAGTGAGGAAAGAGACTAAGCCCATGGAGGGAATCACTTTCAGCAAGGATAATGCTACACTCATCATGTGGTCTCTCAAGAGAGATGAAAATAAGAAAAGCAAAGATACCCAAGGGTCAAGCTACCTTGGTGGAATGATAGTAAAGAAAGTGCAAAGCACAGGGGTGGTAGAAGCTGCTAGTACTATGTTAGAGACTGCAAAATTCAGTGTTGCAGTAGTAGAAAAGGAGGCCAAGGAGAAAGCAAACCTCCAAGTCAAGTTGGAGACAATTCTAAAGGCCTATAACAATGTTAAGGAAGAGGTAAGAGGTAGAGATAGCATCATTGCTAAGCTGCAAAGCCAGTTGACAAGATAGTATCATCAAGGTGAGTCTTCAACACTGATGATCTCCTCTTCTACTACAAGACCTCCACCTAGCAATCCTATCATTGAGTTCCCACCATCTCTAGCACCCTCCAACTCCCAGATGATTGAAATTACTCCTCAAGAGCTAGAGAATTTGAAATAGGCTCAGGCCCTATATGCCAAGAAATATGAGAATAAAGTAAGAGCTACTATTTCAAGTTTTGCAGATACAATGAGTGCCTCATTGCTATATAATAACATAAGCAATATTTTGGATATGAGGAATGAGCTCAATGGAGATAAAGCCATTCTGACACCTATTTTTGACAAATGGAGGCCTAGAGAGCAGGACTTGGAGTTTATTTGTGCATCTTATGATGAAGTAGGGGCCAATCCTATCATCAAATCCACTAATGATACCACCAAGGATCTATTGAAATTAGCAAAAGGGGTGGATAATGCTGATAGGAAAATTAATTTCTACAAAAAGGAGTATACTGATCAGGTTTTTGAGTTGCTCCCAGGAGTTTTTGCTAGCCCAGATCAACTGAAGGACAAACAAGTGTGGCTCAAGGAATTAGAGGCCAAATTGTCAGCCAGGATTAAAGGAATTGTTGATCTAGATGATGCTTCCTTCTTTGTTGTGACGATTCAGGAGATTGAGAAAATCAAGTCTCGTTATGGTTTTCTCAATTCAGAAGTCAACAAGATGAGAAATTCTTGGAAAAGGTTGACCAAGGCTAAGACAAAAGTGAATAATTTTGCATGGCCCACTAATGATGTGTACAATGAATGGACAACAAAATATGCCATCCAGGATGCAGAACAGTTAGAGGGCACTCCTGAATAGTTAGAAGAGGTTGCAACTGAACAGCAAGTAGAAGAAGTTGCAGAGGTCGAAAAGGACTTGTAACCAGTCTGCAAAAGGTTTTTGTAACTTCTTCTTGAGAAGCAACAATTGTAACAAATTCTCCTAGGAAATTCCGAAGCTATGTGCATCCATATTGTTATAAATGGATACCAAGACTAAGAGAAAAAGCATTGCAAAGAATTGTAAGAAAACACTGCAAAAATTTATCTGAGCTTTTCTAAGTGTAATGGAGAGTATTCAAAAAGTTTTTGTAATACTTTCTTGAAAATATATCAATATACAGACCATCAGTTTTGAGTAAAACTTTGTGTCATCTTCGAATGTGCTTGCAGTTGTTTATTGATTCATTTTGAATAATCCAGGGTTATTTTGTTTGAATGGGGATTGTAAGGCAATTTTCAGTAGATGTGCTCGCTAGCTTTTCTCTTTAGGAGGGAAATTAAATATGCAGGGATCGCCTCTACTAGTAAATTCTTCATAGGATATTTTGAATCTTGATGAGAATAGTTTTATTTGGTGTGCATAAATTCTCATGTATGTCAGGCATATATATGGATTAACAGAAGCCGAGCCAATGGGATGTGTAGAGATATTCTGTTTGGGGAGTATTGTTTGAATTTTGATGACTCTGTGACCTTGGATAAGGCACTGGTATAAATAAAGGTTGTCTATTGCATGTTTTGTAGATCAAAATACTAAATATGAGTATAATTTTCATTCCTTTGTTTCAATTGGTTTCAAGGTGATTAGATCCACTGGTTTTCTGGACTGGTTTGCTGTGGATTTATCTTTTGAAAGAGTGAATTTAGTTCACAAAGGTATACCCGCCTGGACTCTGAGTAAGTCTGAAGTGTAGAAGGTTAAATCAAACCTTGTCATATGTTGTCCTAAGAGTTTCCTTCCCTTTACTATCTCTTCTGCACAGAGTTTAAATCATTTTATTATAAGGATGTTGAGGTGAATCAGATTTTGAAGACAACATGTCCAAGGGAGGAGACATGTGGAATAAGTGTCATGTTTCTCAAGGGGAGGATATCCAACCCATAGGAGGTTAGGATGTGCAAGATAGGATGGGGTTAGTTAAACCCAGGGTTAGGTGGAATTGATTAGGTTAGAGGGTGATTAGGTTAGGTGGTTAGAAGCTAGGAGGCATGTGGGTAATTTGAATTTTAAAAATTCAAATAATAGGAAAAAGGCTAATTAACTTTCAACAACTCATAAATTGATTTATTTTAATTAATTAGGGGATTAGAAGAATGAATTAAATGGGGGAGGATTAATTAATTCAAATTAATTAATCAAAGGGGACCATTGAAATGAACCTATTAAATTAATCCTTAGATTTATTAATAAGTAGATGAAAAATGACGTGTGTCTGAACTAGGGTACTTGCAGCTGCAACACAAACACTCAATAGATCATTACAAGCATAGTTATCAAATTGAAATTAAATGAAAGATAAACCATGACAAAGAGACCTATTGCCTCCTAAGAGATACGAGTGTGGATTTTCTCTCAGATATGGATAAGCAATCCCAGTGACTTGACTACACCTAGATGGAGGATTTAAAATAATATGATATGCAAGCTAGATGAATGCATGATTAAGCTATGATGATGATTCAATTAAGCTAGCATAGAGATTGATTATGCTATATGATTCAACAATTATGCTAGAATATGATCAAATTAAACTAGATCTAAGATGCAATTGACTATGATAACAATGCTTAAATGATATGCTAGAATGGATATGCCTATAGTAACAATGCCTAAAATGACATGAGATGGGATCCTTTGTGCTCCAAAATGGGGGATATTTATAGGATTTTTTAAGGCCAGGGGTGAGGTGGCAAGAATCAATAGTCAAGATTGAATCTAAAGATATCAAGGGTGAAATTGGAGGAGGTTGGAGAAGAGGTTGGAGGAAGGGACACTTGTCATCTTTGTGGTGACAAGTGTCAAGGAGCCTTGCTCAAAAGAGGGCAAGTGTCCAAGGGAGAAGACATGTGACATAAGTGTCATATGTATCAAGGGGAGGATATCCAACCCATAGGAGGTTAGGATGTGCAAGATAGGATAGGGTTAGTTAAACCCAGGGATAGGTGAAATGGGTTAGGTTAAAGGGTGGTTAGGTTAGGTGGTTAGAAGCTAGGAGGCATGTGGGTAATTTGAATTTTAAAAATTCAAATAATATCAAAAAGGCTAATTAACTTTCAACAACTCATAAATTGATTTGTTTTAATTAATTAGGGGATTAGAAGAATGAATTAAATGGGGGGGGATTGATTAATTCAGATTAATTAATCAAAGGGGACCATTGAAATGAACCTATTAAATAAACCCTTAGATTTATTAATAAGTAGATGAATGGGAGAATTTTATCAAATTGCTAATGAATTCAATTAAATTGGGAAGGGGGATTAATTAAATAATTGTGTATTTAATTAATTATCTTCAGACCATTTTTAGTTGTATACAGTTATTGATAGTGGTAGTTTTGATAATCTTTTTTCAGAAGAGATGGTGAATAAATTATGGTTGGAAATATTGAAACACCCTAAGCCTTATCAAATAGCATGGATTTGGGATGATCATAAGTTATTAGTAAGTGAGAAATGTTTGGTAAAATTGAAAATTAGAAACTATCATGATGAAGTCCTGTGTGATATTATGCCTATAGATATTTGTCACTTTTTGCTAGGTAGACCTTGGCAGTTTGATAGACAGGTCATACATCATGGGAGAAGAAACATATACACTATTGTAGCAAATGGGATGAAACAATCCTTGTTACCCTTGGAGGATCCTTTGAAGAGTGAAGTCTGTATGAATGCTAGAATCTGTTTGGTGGAAGGAAGGAAATTCCTAGATGGGATGAGACATGAGAATGTGTGATTTGCCTTAGCTCCTAAGAAGACTAAGAATCAAGAGCATGAGGGAGAACAATCAGAGGAGATAAAATAATTGCTAACATAGTATGAAGACATCATTTCAGATAATTTACCTGATGGATTACCACCTGTGAGAAGTATCAGTCACTTCATGGACCTAATTCCCAGAGCTAGTTTGCCTAACAAAGTTGCACACCAAATGACACCAGTAGAGAATTAAGAGTTGAATAGACAAGTGCAGGAATTGTTGAAGAAAGGTTTGATCAAAGAAAGTTTGAATCCTTGTACAATACCAGTAGTGTTAGCACCTAAGAAGAATGGAGAATGGAGGATGTGTACTAATTCTAGAGCAATAAATAAGATCATAGTGAAGTGCTGATTTCCTTTACTTAGGATGGATGACATAATGTTCTACTTGAGTGGAGCCAAATACTACACAAAGATAGACCTGAAGAGTGGATATCATCATATCAAAATCAGATAAGGAGATGAGTGGAAGAGATGAGTGGAAGACAATATTCAAGAATAATGAAAGATTGTATGAATGATTGGTGATGCCTTTTGGGTTGACAAATGCACCTAGTACTTTCATGAGGTTGATGAATGAGGTATTGAAGAAATTATTGGGTAAGTTTGTTATTGTATATTTGGATGACATTCTGATTTTTCAGTAAGAGAAAAGAGGAGAATTTTTTGTATTTAAGACAAGTCTTGCAATGATTGAGAGAAGAGAAGTTGTTGATAAACCTTAAAAAGTGTACTTTCATGAAGGAAGAGTTAGTCTATTTGGGATTTTTAATATTTGCGGATGGATTGAACATAGACCTTGAGAAGGTGAAAGCAATTGTTGAATGGCCTACACTAGAAAGCATTCGAGAGGTAAGATCATTTCATGGATTGGCTAGTTTATACCAGAAGTTCATTAGAAATTTTAGTTCAGTTTGTAGTCCTATGACTGAGACAATGAGGGGAGGAGATAGGAAGGAATTCAAGTAGACCACTAGAGAAAATAAAAGTTTTGAATTGTTGAAGCAGAAGGTCACTGAGCAGCATGTGTTAGCTTTACCAGATTTTAACAAAGTATTTCAAGTGGTCTGTGATGCAAGTGGGAATGGAATTGGATCCGTGTTGAGTCAAGAAGGGAGAGCAGTAGCTTATTTTAGTGAGAAGTTGAATGATGCTAGGAGGAGATATCCATTGCATAATCAGGAATTTTATGGCATAGTTAAAGCCTTGAAGAAGTGGAGACATTACCTATTGCCTAAGGAATTTGTGTTGTATATTAATCATCAAGCCTTACAGTATTTGAACAGTTAGAGTAAGTTGAATCAAAGACATATGAGATGTGAGAGTTGAGAAATACAACACCATAGGAACCCAAATGATCTCTGCAAGCTGAATAACCTGTTACAAGGAGAAGCAATGAAGTAAATAACAAAAAAAACAATACACAGAAAATATGCTCAAAAAGATGAGAGCTCAGTATTCACAAAATGTGTAATGTGATAATCTTTAATCTTACAATATAAAGAAAAGAGATAACCTCTAATAGGTCAAGAATCCCTAAAAAGGAAAACCTAGGCTTGCACATAATAATTAATAAAAGAATTAATTATTATGCACCTAAAGTTAGCTTAAGTGTAAAAGAGATAAAGGGAACTTAAATAATTAAACAAATATTGTCTAATTAATCAAATAAAGACTCGAATACTCTAACACCCCTTGTTAAGCTAGACTTAGGGAGAAGCTAAAACCTGAAACAGCTACTGAAAGCAAGAAAGGTGGGTCCAGGCAACAAGGCCTGATCAGGTACCCAAATACAACCAAATCCCTATGAACCGAAGAAATAGAGAAAACCATGTGGGAAAAAAACCCTACTCCAAACAAAGATGGAAAAGGCAAGAAGAAGGACTTAAAAAGCCTCCAAACAAGAATGTTCCAAAAAGGTAGGAACAAGAGAAGATCAAAAGAATCACTGAAGCATGAAGAACCTACAAACATTGTCAAAGAATAACTGTTGATCTGAAGAATCTCCACTGAAATAGAACATGACTAGGTAGAGAAGACTGTAATCTGTATGAGTGCCCTCAAATGACACTACTCAAATCAGGAGGCAAACAAAGGCAAACAATTGAACTCAAAGATATAGATGGCATGAGAAAACAAAGCCTGAAGATCTGATCAATTGAACCACGAAATCATTAGAACCAACAAGACAAACCTCCCCATCATGCTGAAGAGGGAGAGGGACGGGTATACTGAAAAGAATGACCAACAAGAACTGCACGATGAAGAACCAAGAATATCGAAGGAATAGAGAAAGTACATTGTGTCATAGAAGAAATACTCACTTGACACATAGTATTAGGTGAATGTCATGGAAGGAACACTCACTGGACAAAGGTAGATGGCAAACAAAAGGCAAACATCAACCCCCTCATGGCACTTTATAAGTAGTGCATGTACAATAAGGCACAAGATGTGCAAGATCCCAAGTAAGCAATGCATGATGGCACTTTATCTCAGTGCATTTGCATAAATGAAATGCTACAATGATAAGAAGACTAGAAACAAAAAGAAGAGCCAAAACCAAGACATCCTACTCAGAGAAGATATCCCAGGACTTGAAACAACCAAGATATCTACCAGAGTGCTGAAAAGAAAAAAATTGAATAAAATATTCCTAGAGCAGAATCTGGAAAGAAAACCCATATGGCTGGAAAGTACATACAACAAGATTTCCAATGATATAAAGTTTTCAAAAAATGAAGGTCAGATGCTCATTCTACAGCTCCCGGAGTGCAAAAAAGAGCCCCACTTTGACTGGAAAAAAACATAGTTAAACAGAAAAATTGGAAATAAATTTCAACACCACAAGGTTCGGCTCAGAACCAGATTTTCGATGCCTATTTGTTTTCAAAAAAACAACTCCATTTTCCCAAGTTATGGCAAAAAAACCAACCCCTCCTAAAAGAGACAATAGGGAGGGCCGGGTGGAGGTGGCCCGTGGGCGGCGCTCTGGTGGCAGGCAGGTGGTGCTATGGTGGCCAAGCGGTGCTATTGTGGTTTCTGGCAAAGGAGTTGTAGACGTATAAAATTGACCATATTCCTAAATGAATATTTATGTTCATCTCTCTATTTAATTAAATACAATTTAATTAAATTACCCGTATTCCTCTATTTAATTAAGTAAATTACTCAATTAAATTCACTATACCTCTTTTACCATTTAATAGAATAAATTCATTTTATTCAATTAAAGCCTCTATCCACTTTTTAATTAAATTCAAATTTAATTAAAATAGTTATCCTAAATTGAATAAATCTAATTTATTTAATTGCAACCAAATTGAATTAAATTCAATTAAAACCCATTATCCCTTCATCCACTTGTAAAATCCTACACCTCCCACTTGCATCCTAACCCTCTTCCTAATTTCTTCTAGAATCCATCTAATCCTAATTAATTAACCCAAACCCATCCATTATCCCTTTTCCCTAAATTTGAGGAGGTCACTTCTCAAATTTGGAGTAAAGTCTTCTAAAAGCATTAAAGCCTTTATCCATTCAACAAGATAACTTGTTGAATACCCCCAAATTTAGAAGGACTCTTACAAATTTGTCCCCAAAGTCTTCATAACCATTAATGGTTAACTCAACCCTCTAGCATGGTTAAAGAATTTCCCTAAACTCAACCTCCATGTAACCCAAGGGTCGCATCAAGCATTTATTGCTTTGACCATGGTTATCCTTAAACCTTTGCACAAGAGTTTATCCTTTGGATAAAAGCTTTATCCATTGGATAATCCTAATTTAACCTTTACCCTTAACCACTAGGGTAACCATGAGGTCTTCTCAAGCATTTAATGTTTCTTACATCTCCTCTCAACCAACCTTATGTTGACAATTGTCACCATTTCATTGGTGCCAATTGTAAACATGGATTCCCAACTTTCAAACTCAACCCTTGATTAACTCTTTCAATCCTGACCATCCATTGCCCTATTTTGGCTATAAATAGAGCTCTCATTCCTCCATTTTCAATCATCCAAGTCTTTAGCATCACACTTATACTAAAATCCATTCAAGCTTTCATATATCATTTATGCTCATCATTTAACCTCTCTTTTCAATAGGAATTAGTCTAAATATGCATGTTTAGAGTATTTTCCTTATCATTTAGCTTAATCATAGACTAATATAGCATGCTAGGATAGTCTTGTTACTAACCTTGTCATCTTATAAACTAATTTATTGCACTTATAGGATCATGCATTGCTTAGGATGCATTTCATCTTAAAATCAACCAAAGCATCCCTCGTTCTTGCATTTGTCATCCCTAAACCATTTTGCTCAGTGATATGAGAGCAAAAACATTGGTTTGAGGGACCTTGTGAGATAGAGAACCATGGAACCAACCTTGGGAAGCTGAGCCATACTTCATAACTCCATAGCTTGCACCAAGAAGTCATGTGGGTTTGTGAGCAAGGCTCCCTAGAACTCCATTTTTTCACATTTCAAGTTCTATCGACCCACTTTTCCCACATACATTTCTGGTGCCCACCGTGGGGCATCACCTCATATATCAAATTGGTTTTTGAATTTAACCACTTTTGTAGATCCACAGGAAACAAGAATCAGCACGTGGGAAACATTCCCTAGCGCATCTGGTTAGTAGCCTAGCGCATCCTGCTTACTGTTTAGCGCGTTGGGTCCATCATATAGCGCATGAAGTATTTTCCTTAGTGCATTATATTTCTAGCATTTTCCTGTAGGTCTCGGCACGAGAGAAAAACAATGTGCCGCATTCGGAAACCAATTTAGTGCTTTTGGAAAACAACTTAGCGCATCGAGTCTGTTTGATAGCGCATTTCACCCATTTTGTAGCGTACAGTTTGTCCTGTAGCGCATCACAAATAGAGAACAAAATTTACTTTGTAACAAAAACCAGATTTAGACTTGTAGAAGTCCACAAAGCCAGTGTTTTGCTAACTACTTTACTTATCATTTTTGCAGGATTATTGACAGTTTCTTGCAGGTTTGGGAGATCATTTTTTAATTTATTTTTAATTAGGACTTAAAATAGTTTGAATTTTTTTTTACTAATTAGCCAAGTTAGTTAAAATTTTGAATTCTTTTAATTTCTTGTTTAAAGGATAAAATTGAACTCACTTTGTTTTGGGGCTTTAAAAGGAACAACAAAAACCACCATTTTTGCTTTTCTAGGAGAACAAATTTGCAAATCAAAAGGCTTAAAAAGAATTTCACCATCCTTTGGTGCATAAAAGGATCCATCTTTAATTTTGGCAAAGTAAAGAATCACACAAAGTCCAAAGGTCATTTGCAAATTTAAAGAGGGAAAATCTTCCCCTTTCGAAGCGATTTACTTTGTTGACGAAACATCGGATTTACTTTGTCGACCACTTATTTTCAATAAATCAAAGAAATCATTGCCTTGAAAAGTTAAAAAGAACACCATGTTTTTGTGGAGCAACATCTCCATATAGGATTAACAAATCATTGTTTTGAAAGATTAAAAGGAACAACCTGATTGCCTTGTCTCGAAAGTAGAAGGTATATGCTCTCCCCTTAACTAGGTGATCAAAAATCCAGACTACTCTTACGTTTTCAATCATTTTAAGCATTTTACAATCCTTTAGCAGGCCTGCCTTCCCGAGGAGTTGAAATCAACTCTTAAAGCCATTTATGGCCAGTGTGAAGGGAACGACCTAAGTGGAAAATGACTTTGATGCCAAGTGTTCCAACCCACTATAATCAGAAGTGGAAAGTGACGAAAGTCCTTTTCAACGGTTACGCGCGACGATTAACCTTCCCCCAGAATCCTTGAGATACGTAAAGCCTTTGTTCTAAAGGTTGGGAAGCCTCCTGAGGGAGTTTATCACTGACGGCCGAGCAAGAAGCCTGATTATGAACCATAGAAATAGAAACCTTGAGTCGAGTCAGTAACCAGACATTTATAATATCATAGTGCAAGGGTGGGGAAGAATCCGCCCCCAAGATCGCTCACCATATATCTCCCAAGATAACTACTCAATTGTGAAGCAATTCACTTTGAGTTAATTTCTGGCAAAAGGAAAAAAAATGGACGCCCTCTAGGGGGCGACACGGCTGTTTGAGCTAATGGAGTATCGAGACTAGTGGGCTATGATATTACTTATGACCTTTGAATAAAGAGTCTTCTTGAAGTATATTATTTGTATCCAAACCTGTTCAAATATTGGGGATTTGAACACATCCTCATAGAACATACACTTTTTGTTAGATTAAGCAAAATGGTTGTCTCTTTGGTGTTATGCTTGCATTTAATACTTCAAAAAATCATCCATCAAAACTTTAAAAAAAACTCATAACAAAAATCCAAAAATTACAAAAAACCAACCAAAGGAAAATATCGGGACAGTCTAGAGCGTGAGAGCAACTTCTTAGCACATGTGGTACATTTGTTAGCGCATTAGAGCATCCAGTTAGTGCTTCCGATTGAAACAGTAGTGTTCTACCAAAATTTCAAAACAGCCTAGCACATTGGAGCATCAGCTTAGCGCATAGGAGTCAAACAATAGCGCATAAATTTTAAAAGTTAGCGCATAGCAGACCCATATTAGTGCATAACTTTTCAAGCCAAACAGAAAACAAAATTTTAGTAGTCCAAACATTTAGCACGTGGCTGGGGGCAGCTTAGCGCATGTGGTCTTTTATTTAGCGTGTGAAGAAATTTTGGTAGCGCATCCCATCTCTGTTTTAGTGCATGACCAAACCCAAAAAAACAGGGGGCAAAATAGTGAAGAATTTTGAAAACTTAGAAAACATTTTTGTAAACCTCTTTTCATCAGCATCATTTTTCGTCAAAACAGAGTATCAACAACAGAGCTTTAAAAACTATTTCTTGAGCAAAATTTGTGTCAAACAAAAGTTGTAAAAATCCAAAACTGGTTGCGTGATAAAACATATCTATCCTATCAAAATCAAGAAACATCATCACAAGTGACAAAAGGGTCCTTTATCATCTCATGGATTTTATCTCAAAAAACACTTGTTTAAAACCTCAGGTTGTCAAATCAAGTTTCCATATCAGGAGACTTTATCCATATCATTTAACATGCTTTGTCGTGAAGGGGCATCTAAACCTTCACTTTGATAAAGTAAAACTTGAGTTTTCAAAGCAATATCAACTAAATCCAAAACAATTCAAAGGAAACCATTGATCATTTATGCATGACTAATCTCCATATTCTGAGAAGAAATAATATTTATCGTAACACCACATTGAAGAAACAACAACCAAGTTTTTCTAAATTTATCAAAAGAAACAAATTTTTATACATCAATCATCAACTCTTCAAATCTCATCGAACATTCCTTCATCACGTCAAACTTTATATCCAAAACAAATACAATGAATTTGATAAAGAGCCTTTAAAGACTAGGGCATATTGTCAAAAATCTGCATTTAATCAAATCATAAACCGTGGAGGAAAGATCAATCTGGCATTCTTTCCCGACGAGTGCATCACTTACAACACACCCCGACTTGAACCACCAACTCCTGAACAACATATCGAAGAGGATTTTGTCCCCTTCATCACAGAAAGTTTCTACTAAAATGCTTGTTACTCGCTCTCAACAAAACAAATAAAGTGAGGCACAAGCAGAATCCAGTATGAATCGAAGGTTATCAAATCCTTTTGAAGGTCCACATCTAGAGGATACTGAAATTTCTGAAGAACTTCTTCAGGAATGCCAAGAAAGTGCTTCATTCCAAAAACTTGTAGAAAGACTCATAGAAAATGACAAGGAAAAATACTTGCTCATGCTCACAAGCAAAGGAGTCAAACTCCCTAAAGACTTTGACATAGATGTGTTTAGAATGAGGCCTCAACATTATGAATATCAAGAATGACAACAAGAAGGGGAAGCATGCGACCTTGAACAAGATATCCCCGAGCAAAACATACCGGAACAACATACACCAAGACAAAACATTCCCAAGAAAAACATACCATTCCATACACTATTTCAACCCAGGATCAATGCAAGGGAAGAGCTCTTACATCGGCAAAACAATATGCCTTTGGTTGCCCTTACTCAACAAATGCAAATGTTACAAAGACAAATGCAAGACATGCAACAAGGGACGACAGTGCGGTACTCATTAAATGAAATCTATCCTTATCCCTTTGACAGAAGATTGTACATGATCCCTTTTCCTCCAAACTCAGACGTACCTAAAGTTGACAAGTACGATGGAAAAAGTGATCCCCGTGATCATGTCAGAGAATTCTATACCATGAGTCTTGAATTTGCTCATGATGACACCTATCTAATGAGGTTATTCCCAAGAAGCTTGGGAGGACAAATAATGGAATGGTTATCCAAAATTACACCTCTAGTCAAATCATTTGATGAATTGGTCAACAAGTTCATAACACAATATTCCTATAACATTCAACATGCTATAACCATGCTAGACTTCTGCAACACCAAACAGAAAAACAATGAAACATTTATGATATTCCTTCAACGTTGGCAACGTATGGTTTCACAATATCCTAGAGACATTCCTAAAAGAGAGAAAATGGAAATTTTCATCGACAACTTGAATGGTGAGATGAGTTATAGGCTCAAACTCCAATGCATACCATCATTCACTAAATTGATTGAAAATGACATTCAAGTAGAAGAGGCATGTGTCAAAAAGGGAACACTCAAATTCTTCAAAGAAGGAACAAATTCATCAAACTACAATAACTTAAACAACTTAGACAAGTCTAGATTCTAGACTCAAAACAAAAATGAAGGCAGTAATGAATCGCATGATCCAAAATCTAAGCAACCAGTACTCGCATTATCCGGAAATCCTCAAGCTACGAAAATTCCTAAAGGTGCTAACCTAGACGCTAATACATACACACCAAATACCAATCAAGGTCAACCCAACGCAAACAACACCAACGATACTCAAAACAAAACCACGAATCAAGGACCTAATAACAATTTGCGTGATGAAACCAACAATTTCCAAAAACATGTTTTCACACCACTGGGACAATCACTAGAGGCAGCATTCAGAGAACTCCTGGCAAACAAGATTGTCTCTTTGCCTACAATCAGCAACTATGAACCCCAAATCAAACCACCTTGGTGGAATGACTCACACTTTTGTGATTTTCATCATAACAAAGGTCATCGGATGAACGATTGCATGAGATTGAAAAACATTGTTCAGGACATGATTGATCGAGGTGATTTAACGGTGGATGGTCTCAAAACAAATGGTAACCATGGAGCCTTTAAAAATCCTCTTCCAAACTACAACAAAGATGGAACTTCAACCTCAAATGATACACATGGATCTCGTATCAACCACATCTACAATAACACCATCAATCACATATTAGCTGAAGAGCATCATGTGAATGTCATCACAATCCGAGACCAACATGATCATGAATCTATCAATGTAACAACCAGAGCTCAGAAATATGTCTTGAAGGGACATACATTGCCTACAACCACTACACCAAAAATCCAATATGATTTATTCAGCCAACTATGCAAAACTCCTACTCAAATATCTATACTAGAATTGTTGAAACTATCGCCAAAACACAAAGACATATTGGAATAAGCGCTATTGGAAACCAATGTACCTCAAGACTTGGATGTAGACAAATTTCAAGCCATGGTCGCTCATATGACAGGGCCTCATAATCTCACCTTCTCAAAGCATGATAATACTTCCTTAAGTCATCTGCATAACACTCCCCTCCATATTGATGTCATCATTTATAAACACCGAGTAAAAAGAGTATTGATAGATGGAGGAGCTAGACTTAATATATGTACCTTAAAACTTATCCGTGCATTAGGCTTCTTAGAGGAGTCTATTGATACACGTAAAAAGATTACCATAAAGGCATATGATGATGAGGAAAGGTCATCTAAAGGAACCGTGATGTTACCCATACAAGTTGGACTAGTGCATAAGGATACTATGTGTCAGGTCTTAGACATATACCTCACCTACAATATTTTATTAGGTCGACCCTGGATACATGAAATGCAAGCAGTGCCTTCTACGTATCACCAGTGTGTCAAATTTCCCTATAACGAACAAGAGGTCTCTATATCTGTTGATCACAATCCATTTCAACATTGTAATGCAATGGGGGTAGCCCAGGACAGTTTGGTTCCCCATAATAGGGAAAAGCAGAAATCCTCAACAACGGATCTACATAAGGCAAAGCCCGAATCATTACCTGGAGATTTCAAGCAGAAAATGCAAATCAGAGAACAAGGTATGGGAGAATACTCTTTGGAACCCATGTGTTTGGCCAACTTACCAGCATCACCTAGATCTCATGGATTACCCACAACATCAACACATCAAGTAACTCAGCCCATCACTAAATTTGATGGTACCTTCATCCAACTAGGCACTCTAGCACATGAATCAGAAGAAAAGGACATTCTTAGCTGGTTATACAAAGATGAGGAAGAATATAATAGAGCAGCTACTCTGGACATAGCTCTACCAACACACCTATATGGAAAGGGCTACTTAATCATGCAACAAATGGGATATGACGGTAAAGGACCTATTGGAAAATGCAAAGAAGGAGTCACTAAACCCATAGACCTTCCTTCATAGCTCAGTAGAGACAAAATAGGATTGGGCTGTAAACTCACTTTCCTATTAAGAAAGATACCATGCATAACTCCAAAACCTCAATGGAAAGCAAAGAAGAAGTACAAAGAAGAATCCTAGCAAGAAGCACTATTTCAGTCAGCAAAAACAATCCGTAAGGCACATGAACGTCAAGAACAGAAGCAACATCAAGAAAAGCTCCTCATTCATACGAAGGCCATATCTCCAGCAGTAGCTCATATTCAAACACCAATATCTCAAAAGAAAATAGAATCATCTCCTAATACTGTTATTCCTCCCCAAGGAGGCACAGTCTATGAACAAATACAAAGAGTAGAAGTAGGATCTGACACAGAATCAGCAAAAACTATCAAACTGGTATCCATCATCGAAGATCTATTTTCACTATACAACATACCTGTTTATAGCACTGATAAAATCTGGGATGATAACTCAGAGACTGATTCCAATGAATATGAATGGGGTAGCTGCCCAAATGCTACTGGAGATATCACTGACAATACTGGCTCCATATCCCTTTCTCAAGAAGAGCATAACGCAGAAGATAGACTACCTGAATTTGGACCGCATAATATCTATGACGCCAAGGAAAGTGAATAGAAACATTATGAACAAGTCTATATGGAAGATGATACCATCGAAGACCTCGATGAAATCCTTGACTTCTTTGAAACCAAAACCAATCACGATAAAACCTCTGTCTTGACACTTACAGTAGCAGAACTTGATCCACCAAACAATTCCTTACCACTTGTCTTTCCTAACCTCATTGACTGGGATGAACCCAAAATACATGATATACCAATTTTCCCAGATGATGAATCTATTATCCACTACCTATGTACCATTAAACCGGAAATAGGCTCTACCAATGAACGAAGTAATCAAGTCTGCAAACCAGGGAGTGCCAAGTCTCTCAGTCGCAAAAATGAACCAAATAAAAGATCTGATGTTGAAAACCAGTCAATGGAAGCTCTCAATCACAAAAAAGTAAAAGTAAAGGATGCCCATATTGATTGAGCCCACTCAATCAATCAACATTGGTACCATAGAAGCAACCAAAAACATACACCTAGCAAAATATCTTATAGGGGAGGAAAGATCAGCATTTCTCATCTTTTTAAAAGAAAAGCAAATCAACTTTGCTTGGTCATATGCAGATACACCTGGAATTGATCCACACTTGATCATGCATCACTTGTCCATCTCTCTAGGAGTTAAGCCAGTCAAGCAAAAACTATGAAAGATGAATCCAGAGGTGGTGCTCATGGTCAAGGCTGAACTAAAAAAACTATTAGATGTCGGATTCATTCAACCCATAGACTATGCAGAATGGATTTCCAACATAGTACCAGTATCAAAACTAGACGACGGTATCAGGATCTGCACTAATTTCAAAGATGTCAACAAAGCCTGTCCAAAGGACGACTTTCCTCTGCCCAGTATCGACATAATTATAGACCTCATAGTAGGCCATGCAATGCTCTCACTAATGGATGGTTTTCAGACTATAATCATATAAAAATAGCCCCAGAGGATCAAGATAAAATAGCGTTTACCTGTCCTTGGGGAACCTACTATTGGAATGTTATGCCTTTTGGCTTAAAGAATGCAAGGGCTACTTATCAACGAGCAATGACAATAATCTTCCATGACATGATGGATACCTTCATGGAAGACTATGTGGATGATTTACTAGCTAAATCCTTCACCAGAGAAGAACGCCTCAGCATCCTAACAAAGATCTTTGATCAATTGGAGAAATTCCAAGTCAGGCTCAACCCTAAGAAGTGTGTCTTCGGGGTTACATCAGGCAAGTTACTAGGCTACATCGTCTCAGCTAAAGGTATTGAAGTGGATCCAGCAAAGGTACAAGCCATTATGGAGATGCCACCACCAAATAATATCAGTCAACTCAAATCTCTACAAGGATGACTCCAATTAATCAGGCGATTCATTGCTCAACTAGCTGATAAAAGTCTACCATTCAATCATTTGCTCCATAAGAATGTACCTTTCAAATGGGAAGCCAAGTGTGCAAAATCTTTTTATCAAATCAAACAGTATCTTATGAACCCACCAGTTCTAGTACCATCGATAGCAGGAAAGCCCCTTATTCTATACATTTCAACAACAGATATATCACTAGGGGCACTATTGGCACAAGAAGATCAACAAGGAAAGGAACGAGCCATATACTACATCTGTGGGACATTGAATGGCTATGAACTCAACTATACATTCATTGAAAAGGCTTGGCTAATGGTAGTCTTTGCATCTCAAAAGTTCTGACATTATATGCTAGCACACACAATTAAGCTAGTGGCAAAAATTGATCCTCTCAAATATCTACTCAGCAAGGTAGCTCTTACCAGTCGGTTGGCTAAATGGGTCATGATTCTTAGTGAATTTGACATCCACTACATAGAATGAAGAGCTATCAAAGGACAAGCAATTGCAGATCAACTAGCTGAAGCACAGCTACCAGGAAAACAAACTATGGAGATTGAATTTCCAAATAGGGATGTTCTTTCTATTTCTACCACACAATGGACCCTATACTTTGATGAATCCTACACCCAACATGGTTCAGGTGCTAGCATTCTCTTCATCACTCCTAAAGGACACACTATACCAGGATCATATCGGCTTATGTTTCCATGCACAAATAATGTGGCTGAATATGAGGCATTGGTTATAGGCATCAAAATGGCCGTAGAATGGAAAATCATAGAGTTAATGGTCTATGGAGATTCACAACTAGTCGTCAATCAAATCAACAATGACTATCAGACAAAAGATGACAAGCTACTACCCTACAAGCAAATGGTGGATGACTTCAAACAATATTTTGTATACATTACCTTCGAGCAAATACCAAGGTTGAACAACAAAGTAGCTGATACCATGGCTACTATCACTTCATTACTACAAACTCCAGAGCAACAAAGTCATTACGAGTTTCTGGTAGAGCAACTGTTCTCCCCAGCCTATAACCATTCTGAATCCCATGTTGTCTATGCCTTAACTAGTTCGGATTCCCCTTTATATGGACCCATATATGATTATCTAAAAAACAACATCCTACCCCTTGACCAATCTTGTAACCAAAAACATAATTTTATCCGACAAGCCGCCTGGTATACCCTTATCGCTGATACTTTGTACCGTCAAGGTCTAGATGGTACTCTTCTTTGTTGCCTTGATCGTAATGAATCTAATTCTGCTTTACATGAGCTTCACAAAGGTATTTGTGGCACACATTCAAGTGGGACTACTCTTGCTAAAAATCTTCTAAGGATGGGATTCTACTAGCCTACAATGGAAAAAGATTCTTACCACTTTGCCAAGAAGTGTCCTAAGTGTCAGATCCATGGCAATCTGATACATGCACCAGCATAGGAACTGCAGCCATTTACAACATCCTGGCCCTTTTGTCAGTGGAGACTAGACTTGGTTGGGAAAATTCATCCTTCATCTTCAAATGGACACAAGTTCATTATAACTACAACAGAATACTTTACCAAGTGGATAGAAGCAGTCCCCATGACCATAGTAACTGGAAAACAAATTGTGCCTTTTATCCTGAACTATTTGATCTGTAGATATGGTATTCCAAGTTCCATCATCACCAATAATGGATGACCATTCAAAAACCGAGATGTTTGAGAACTATGTGAACAATTCAAAATACAACATCAGTTCTCTACACCATACTACCCCCAGGGGAATAGTCAAGCAGAAGCATCCAACAAAACAATACTGAAAATTCTCAAGAAAATAGTAAATGATGCATGCAAAAATTGGCATGTACAACTCAATCCAGCACTTTGGGCATACATAACTAGCATCCGTACACCTATAGGAACAACACCTTTCTCATTAGTCTATGGATCAAAAGCTATTTTACTATTGGAGGTAGAAATTCCATCTCTCAGAGTCTCTCTAAAAGGCTTAATTCTAGATGAAGAGTATCGAGTCAACTGACTACAAGAACTAGAACTATTAGATGAAAGACATCAGCATGCTTACACTCATCTCAAAGAATATCAGCAACGTATGTGCAGAAGCTAAAATCACAAGGTCATCCCTCACAACTTCAAAGTTGGTGACCTAGTCCTCAAAGAAAATCCAAGAAATCAGCAAGATCAAGAAAAGAAAGGGAAATTTGAACCTAACTGGTTGGGTCCCTATGTCATCATATCAGTCTATGGATCAGGTGCTTATCAACTTACAACTTCAGAAGGAGATGTACTCGATGAACCAACTAACAACATTCATCTAAATAAATACTACACTTGAGTAGTCTAATGCACAGAAAAAGTCAAAAACAAAAAAAATTGAAAAATCAAGAAAAAGAAAATAAAAAGGTACAATAAAAGCAACTGGTGAAAACCTGCTAGAGCACTATTGGCCATCGCCCGACACTTAGCAAACATCCATTCAGGACATACTTAGCATAGTCACTATCCTGGTTTATCCATGTATCCTCTCACCACATCTCACCATGGCTTGGTAATCACTGTGCATATCCACATCATGAGACACACTTAGCTAGGGGAAATAATCCTCAAAACTTGCGGTATGTTCAAAACATCAAGACTATTTGCAAAACTTAGAAACACCACATCCGGCAACCAAAAACTTAGTCCATCATGGAACAAAACACTGAATCGCTAAAACAGGAATCACAAAAACACTACGATGGATGATTTTCTGAAGTACTAAATGTTGCATTATTACATAAAGTCTTGACTATTTTTGCATTTGAACCTTTTAAATTATTGGATTCTCTACATTTTCTCAAATGCTTCCAAGCTAGAGATCATGGGAAAACTACAACATTTTCTTAGTCTTCTGTCTATGAGGCGATCACTTGTACTGTGTAAATACTTGTCTCAAGACGTGATACAATGAATATCACTGAAGAAATGATTCCACTTTACGCATACAAATGGTTTAATCTTGTCTATTTATACGTAATCTGCACTCAGGTCATCCTGGTTCCATTATACCTTGACGCTTGTGCTATCTTTCAAAATCAAACATCATGTAAATTTTCTCAGGTCATTATGGTTCAATTATACCATTATGCTTGTATAAATTTTCAACATATCCCAAACAAATAAATGCTCAATGATGATACCTATATCGAAAGCAAAATAACATATGGTTATATTGAGATGACAAATGCAGAATGAGGATGCTTCAAAAACAAGTTGTTTCATATCATTTTACAAGTAGTTGCATATCATTTTATAAGTAGTTGCATATCATTTTACAATTAGTTGCATATCAAATCATACATCTCATTTTCAAGATACATCTCACATCATACATTTACATTTCACTTCATCATATCATCTATCTAAGCATTGCATCATCATAAAACAAAGTACAAGCATCTAGAACATACATCTGTAACACATCACATGATCAAGGAAAATGGTGTCATCTATATATATATATATATATAAAATGATCAAAATGTACAAATATCTGTCATGTCTGTGCCCCGTACAACAAAAACAATGATCCAAAATACAATAGAGCCATCATCTCTCAAGTATGACTATCTCCTGAGGGGGATGGTCTCACCGCTGATGTCCCAGCTCCTAGATCTCCAGGAGGATCCTATCTCGAAGGCCCCATCACACCTCTGCTCTCTGACTATGACCCAGTCTCTCGAGATCGACTCGATCTCGACTATGTGAAGCTCTGCACTCTGTGCTCCCTAGGCACTGCATCCTCTTAGTGGCATCGATAGTACTCCACCTCCCTCACTCTCAAAGATAGCTCTCTCATAATGTCCCTCATCGGACCACCTGCTGCTACTCTCTGCACACTCCCTACCAGCTCCTCCGCTCGACCTCGCCGCTCTATCTCTGTATTGTGCTCTAGGGTCAGCTGGGTAATCTGACGTTGCTGCGTTAATAGTTGTGCCTGTAGCTGTTGTACTGTCAACTGTAGGGTCTTGATCTGGGCATCCTCCACATGCGTCAGGATCCAAACCTGTAGGGGCACCTATGAAGGGGTACCCCCTATCCCTCTACCTATCCTTGGTGCGGGTGGAGGTAACTCATCATTCCTCCTCCTCTGTGTTGGTCATCTCCACTCATTAGTCCCTCCCACCACTGTTATCACCTCTCCCACTCTCTCCTCCTCCCTTGCTCTGATCGCCAACCCTCCTCTCCCTCTGTCCATCACATCTCATCGAACTGCTCTCTCCACCCGCACTCACCCATCTCTACCTTTGTCTCCTCTCCTCCCCTGATATCCTCTCCCTCATTGTCCTCCTCCACCTCCATCATCTCCCTCATCACCATCTCCCCCTGCCTCATCCTCATCATCATCGAAGGCAGGATGCATCTCCTCAGGATCTGATATCTTGGCCACAACATGAGCTGCAAACAACCCAGTGAACTCATGTGTCATCCCAGCATCTAGTATCTTAGGAGCATAGTCCCATATCTGGCCCGCTAAGATGGAGAACTCCTCTACAGCCACTCCACTATCAATAGTAGGGCCCCAATCTGGTATATCCTGCCTCTGACATGCATACAAGCAGGTCCCCTGTGGTATCCCCTACTGCCGACCATATTGCTGCAAAACTCTGCCAACCTGAAATCTCTCGATCACAAAGGGCATCCGCCCTATCAAAAACTGACTCATAAAAACATAAGGCATCTCTAGCCCATCCTTAGCCCAGACCTTGCAATCGGTATACGATCACTAGATGACCATATCAATATCATCCAACACCCTCCTCCAGTGCTCAAGTTTGCCCAACTTATGTTGGACAACTAGCCCCCTGTATCCATATGCATATGTCCACCCAGCAGGCCTATCTCTATCCACCAGTGGCCTAGCTGCTGGAATGTGCTCCCAACACCATACCTGTAGGAGTGTCACACCAGCTAACAAACTGTCGTAACCCAGGTATACCACCTCATGTAAATCCCTATATAAATGAGCTAACATGGTCGATCCCCATGCAAACCTGCGGCCCTGTGTCACCATCTCCTCAAGCACCAATCCCCAACCTACAGAAAATCCCTTCGACCTACGGTTGGGACATAGGAATCCACCTATAAAACTTGCTAGTACTGATGGAAGAGGCACATAGTCCAAATCCAAGAACTCTTGCCAAGGGATCTTATACCCACACACTATCTCATCATGAAATATACACCATAGTGCCTCTGTCCCACCCTCCTCGATCTACTCATACAGCAATAATGCACCTGCTACAAGAATCCGCAATGTCCTGTAACAGTCCTCAGGAGTAACCATCATCTCACCAGTGGCAAAGTGGAAGGTGTTCGTATCACTATGCCATCTCTTTGCAAGCGTTGTAAGTAAACCTCGGTTCACCATGAATCGAGGCATATCCAATAAAGACAACAAGCCACATCTCTCAATAACATCTAAGTTAGCCTGTGCCAACCATGGTATCAATGCCCATGGTCTGGGGAACCGCTCACGTGACTGAACCACTCCCAATTGCTCCTGTCAAAAAGCAACACAAGTCCAATATCAGTTTCCTCATCAAAACAAAGATATTAAAATCAAAATCGCATCGAAACCTTGAAAAATTTTGCAAATCTAATCAAGTTCCACATTATATCATTCCATATCAACTTGTAACACAACTCAATTTTTCAAAAACCATATCAAAACTTGTAAAACAACTCAAGTCTCCACATCCCATAAATTTGTAAAACAATTCAAGTTTCCCACCCATATCAGCTTGTAAAAAAAACCATGTGGGAAAAAAACTCTACTCCAAACAGAGATGGAAAAGGCAAGAAGAAGGACTGAAAAAGCCTCCAAACAAGAATGTTCCAAATAGGTAGGAATAAGAGAAGATCAGAAGAATCACTGAAACATGAAGAACCTACAAACACTGTCAAAGAATAACTGTACGTCTGAAGAATCTCCATTGAAATAGAACATGACTAGGTAGAGAAGACTGTAATCTGTATGAGTGCCCTCAAATGACACTACTCAAATCAGGAGGCAAACAAAGGCAAACAATTGAACTCAAAGATACAGATGGCATGAGAAAACAAAGCCTGAAGATCTAATCAATCGAACCATGGAATCATTAGAACGAATAGGACAAACCTCCCCATAATGTTGAAGAGGGAGAGGGATGGGTATACTGAAAAGAATGACCAACAAGAACTGCACGATGAAGAACTAGGAATATCGAAGGAATAGAGAAAGTACACTTTTTCATAGAAGGAATACTCACTTGACACATAGCATTAGGCAAATGTCATGGAAGGAACACTCACTGGACAAAGGTAGATGGCAAACAAAAGGCAAACATCAACCCCCTCATGGCACTTTATAAGTAGTGCATGTATAGTAAGGCACAAGATGTGCAAGATCCCAAGTAAACAATGCATGATGGCACTTTATCTCAGTGCATTTGCATAAATGAAATGCTACAATGATAAGAAAACTAGAAACAAAAAGAAGAGCCAAAACCAAGACATCCTACTTAGAGAAGAGATCCTAGGACCTGAAACAACCAAGATATCTACCAGAGTGCTGAAAAGAAAAAAATTGAATAAAATATTCCTGGAGCAGAATCTGGAAAGAAAACCCATATGGCTGGAAAGTACACAGAACAAGATTTCCAATGATATAAAGTTTTCAAAAAATGGAGGTTGGATGCTCATTATACGGCTCCCGGAGTGCAAAAAAGAGCCCAACTTTGACTGGAAAAAAACACAGTTAAACAGAAAAATTGGGAATAAATTCCAACACCACAAGGTTCGACTCAGAACCAGATTTCCGACACCTATTTGTTTTCAAAAAAACAACTACATTTTCCCAAGTTATGGCAAAAAAACCAACCCCTCCTAAAAGACACAAGAGGGAGTGCTGGGTGGAGGTGGCCCATGGGCGATGCTCCGGTGGCGGGCGGGTGGCACTATGGTGGTCAGGCGGTGCTATTGTGGTTTCTGGAAAAGGAGTTGTAGACGTATAAAAATGACCATATTCCTAAATGAATATTTCATGTTCATCTCTCTATTTAATTAAATACAATTTAATTAAATTACCTGTATTCCTTTATTTAATTAAGTAAATTACTCAATTAAATTCACTATACCTCTTTTACCATTTAATAGAATAAATTCATTTTATTCAATTAAAGCCTCTATCCATTTTTTAATTAAATTCAAATTTAATTAAAATAGTTATCCTAAATTGAATAAATCTAATTTATTTAATTACAACCAAATTGAATTAAATTCAATTAAAACCCATTATCCCTTCTTCCACTTGCAAAATCCTACACCTCCCACTTGCATCCTAACCCTCTTCCTAATTTCTTCTAGAATCCATCTAATCCTAATTAATTAACCCAAACCCATCCATTATCCCTTTTCCCTAAATTTGAGGCCATCACTTCTCAAATTTGGAGTAAAGTCTTCTAAAAGCATTAAAGCCTTTATCCATTCAACAAGATAACTTGTTGAATACCCCCAAATTTGGAAGGACTCTTACAAATTTGTCCCCAAAGTCTTCATAACCATTAATGGTTAACTCAACCCTCTAGCATGGTTAAAGAAATTCCCTAAACTCAACCTCCATGTAACCCAAGGGTCTCATCAAGCATTTATTGCTTTGACCATGGTTATCCTTAAACCTTTGCACAAGAGTTTATCCTTTGGATAAAAGCTTTATCCATTGGATAATCCTAACTTAACCTTTATCCTTAACCACTAGGGTAACCATGAGGTCTTCTCAAGCATTTAATGCTTCTTACATCTCCTCTCAACCAACCTTATGTTGACAATTGTCACCATTTCATTGGTGCAATTGTAAACATGGATTCCCAACTTTCAAACTCAGCCCTTGATTAACTCTTTCAATCCTGACCATCCATTGCCCTATTTTGGCTATAAATAGAGCTCCCATTCCTCCATTTTCAATCATCCAAGTCTTTAGCATCACACTTATTCTAAAATCCATTCAAGCTTTCATATATCATTTATGCTCATCATTTAGCCTCTCTTTTCAATAGGAATTTATCTAAATATGCATGTTTAGAGTATTTTCCTTATCATTTAGCTTAACCATAGACTAATATAGCATGCTAGGATAGTCTTGTTATGTCATCTTATAAACTAGTTTATTGCACTTATAGGATCATGCATAGCTTAGGATGCATTTCATCTTAAAATCAACCAAAGCATCCCTCGTTCTTGCATTTGTCATCCCTAAACCATTTTTCTCAGTGATATGAGAGAAAAAACATTGGTTTGAGGGACCTTGTGAGATAGAGAACCATGGAGCCAGCCTTGGGAAGCTGAGCCATACTTTATCCCTAAACCATTTTGCTCAATGATATGAGAGCAAAAACATTGGTTTTAGGGACCTTGTGAGATAGAGAACCATGGAACCAACCTTGGGAAGTTGAGCCATACTTCATGACTCCATAGCTTGCACCAAGAAGTCATGTGGGTGTGTGAGCAAGGCTCCCTAGAACTCCATTTTTTCACATTTCAAGTTCTATCGACCCGCTTTTCCCACATACAGGAGTTGTGGCGACCGGCGGGCACGAGCGGCGCAAGGAGGCCGTGGGTAGAGTGGCGACAGCAGGCGCAATGCTAATGGCATAGGGCAGAGGCGACCAACATAGGGAGGGCGTGGGCGGAGTGACAGTAGTGGGTGTAGGCATAGCATGGGTGATGCAGGGTAGAGGCGGCACCGGCAGGGGTCATGGGTTGGCAGGGGCCGGAGGAAGCGTTGGTGGGGGCCGGCAAGGCGGGGCCGATAGCAGCAGAGGAAACGCTAGTGGGGGGCCCGCACTAACAGCTGCAAGGCCTGCAACATTGCAGGGGACCCCACGGTACCCTGCGTACCATGGGGAAACCCCCTAAAACAATGTTTTGATTTTTTTTAAACAAAAAACTTTTTCACCAATTTTAAATAATTTTTTATTTTAGTTTTTTATTTTTTTTAATCAAAAATCATTCAGCCTGCATGCCATAAAAAGGCTTTTTTTTTTAATTTTTTTTTCTCAAATTGCATGTCAAGGTCGTACGGCTTGGTACTGGAGAAAAAATACCCCCAGAGGCTCAAGAGCCAAAAAAGGTCAAGTTTTATATGACCATAAGGGTTTTTGGGCCTTCTGAGCACAATGGTGAGGTCCATTTAAGCCCAAAGTGCTTAGGGAAAAAGGCCTATCCCTAGGTGCATAAAAAAACTTCCTGAAACAACCCCAGATCTACTTCTAAGCAAAAAATATCAAAACAAGAACAGATAGCTGCAGATCTGAAGCTCGGATACCATGTGAGAGTTGAGAAATACAACACCACAGTAGCCCAAATGATCTCTGCAAGCCGAATAATCTGTTACAAGGAGAAGCAAGGAAGCAAATAATAGAAAAACCAATACACAGAAAATATGCTCAAAAAGATGAAAGCTCAATATTCACAAAATGTGTAATGTGATAATCCTTAATCTTACAATACAAAGAAAAGAGATAACCTCTAATAGGTCAAGAAAGCCTAAAAAGGAAAACCTAGGCTTGCACATAATAATTAATAAAAGAATTAATTATAATGCACCTAAAGTTAGCTTAAGTGTAAAAGAGATAAGGGAACTTAAATAATTAAACAAATATTGTTTAATTAATAAAGTAAAGACCTAAATACTCTAACATGAGATGGGTAGAATTTTTGCAAAGTTACACCTTTGTGTTGAAGCATAGGAGTGGGAAGTCAAACAACGTTGTTGATGCATTAAGTAGAAGAAGGAGTTTGTTGATAGAGATGAGAGTGACAGTATTAGGATTTGAGGAGTTGAAGACCTTGTATGATGATGACCCAGATTTTGTAGAACCTTGGAAATCATGTAGAGAACTAGTTATGGTAGATAGAAGCAAATGGTTGGATTACTTCATTTAGGATGGGATGTTATTTAGAGAAATTTAGTTGTGTATATCTAGGAGGTCTGTGAGGGAGAATCAGATAAAGGAGAATCATAGTGGAGGATTAGCTGGACACTTTGGTATTGATAAAAAAGTAGCATTGGTAAGTGAGCATTACTTTTGGCCTCAAATTCATAAGGATGTTCAGAAATTTGTGCAGAGTTGTAGAGTTTGTCAAGTTGCAAAAGGAAGTAGTCAGAATATGAAATTGTATAAACCTTTGATAGTACCAGAGAGACCCTAGGTGGATATAAGCATGGATTTCATACTTGTATTTCCTAAGACATAGAGAGGGAATGATTCTATATTTGTGGTGGTGGATAGATTCTTAAAGATGGCTCATTTCATACCTTGTAAGAAGACATCAGATGCAGTACATGTAGTTGACTTATTCTTCAAGGAGGTAGTGAGATTGCATGGATTACTTAAGAGAATAGTTTCAGATAGAGATACTAAGTTTGTTGGTTATTTTTGGAGAATATTATGGAAGAAGATGAAGACGGATTTGAAATTCAGTTCTACTTTTCACCCACAAAATGATGGACAGACAGAGGTAGTAAACCGAAGCTTGGGAAATTTGTTGAGATGCTTAGTTGTAGAAAAGACCAAAAGTTGAGATTTGATTCTTGCACAAGCAAAGTTTGCCTATAATAATTCAGTGAACAGGAGTATCGAAAGAACACCTTTTGAGATTGTTACCAGAGCACATCCTAGAGGTATATCAGAATTGAGAGATATTAGTAGTGAAGACAGGAGGAGTGCAGAAGCAGAAGAATTTGTAGAACATGTGGTAGCTTTACATATTTAGGTTAAACAACATTTGGAGGATATGAACAACAAGTATAAGGAGAAAGAAGATGAGAAAAGGATACATAAGAAATTTGAATTTGGCAATGAAGTGATGATATATATAAGAAAATAAATATTTCCAATTGGAACCTATAACAAGTTGCAGATGAGGAAGTTCAGTTCTGGAAATGCATATGAAGTGGAGTTACCGGATAGTTTGAGTACTTCACCTATATTCAACATTGCAGATCTACATCATTATCATGAATTAGAATTTAGTGAAACTAGTATTACAAAGCTAGAGAAACAGCTGCCCCAGAAGGAACCAAAAAAGATTAAAGACATTTTGGAAACAAGGATTGGGCGTAGTACCCAGAGCAATCAATACATATAGTATCTTTTGAAATGGAAGGACAAACCAGTTGAAGACTCATCTTGGATTTCTTAGGTAGAGGTGGACTGCCTTGGTATTTATGTGACCCCAGCAAAGTGAGGGACTCACTTTTTCAACAACCCCGGTTGTCTAATGCAAGAGCATCCTCGATTCTTGGCAATCTTGCATCAACCAAAAATATTTATTTTATGTTTATTTTATGTTTTATAGTTTCAGCATTTCTTTCTATATTTTCTTGCATTGGCTCACTAGATCTTGTAGATCTTGATTTCTCTTGAGGACATGATCATCTTGCTTATTCCTAAATCATGGAGCATTTGGATCATTTTCATGCAAGTTATCGATTTCAGATTCAAAGATAGTCTTCTAGCACTGAAACCGCTTGGACCCATTTACATTGGTGAAGCTACTAAATCCTTTCTATAGCTTGTGGAGCCCAATTCATTGATTTTGATGTTCCTTAGCATGTGGCCGACCTTCACTTTGATCCACACTTCATCCTTTAGATTTTTTGGATAAATCTCTTTGGCAAAGGCCGACTTGTTGGTTTTACATGTTTGACCTTGTTCTTCAGCATTTGATCCCTTTTAGCCGACCAGATCTCCTTAGATATATAAATCATTGTAATTGATCTTCATAATTCAGGGAAGATAGAACATAGAGACAAATCCTAAGATTTTAAGGTCCAGAGATGACCAATTCTATAATTGAGCATGTATGTAGCAGGCTAGTGAGTCGAATCTTGTAATCCAAATGTTATTGATTATCTGTGATCAGTTTTCATGATCCTATTCATTCGTTTCTACATTGCGTCCATCATATCATCTTGTTTCCATTATGTTTACTCTTGTTTCTCATTTTGGATTGATCTCTTTGAGGTCCCTCCTAACCGGTGACTGCACCACCTAGAAACACCTAAAGGCTGCTACTGAGAACCTCTCGCAACTGATCCTATAATGGGTGCACTAACTATCTATCCTCTTGTCACACCTCTTGAAAATAAGGCAAGATTATCCTCTGATATCCTCACCTTCTTCACAGCTACCTCCAAAGTCTTAGGTTCATGCATCCAAACCTCACCATTAATATGATCACTGAGACCTCTCACAAAGTGCTAAATCAGCATCAGCTCATCATCGGAAATCTCAGCATACTATCTAAGTTCAAAGAACCTACACTCATACTGCTCCATAGTCATCCTCTATTGTCTCAATTTGTGGAACTCATCAGCCTTCCTCTGCCTCCAATACTCTGAAAGAAATCAAGCATAAACTCGCTCCAGGAACAACTCCCAAGATAATGTCGCTATGTCTAAACAAAGCTTATGCTCCTCCATATGCCTATTGTCAATTGACACTCAATTGGTTGGTTTCATTATGTTGTCATTGATGGCAACATGGTATTGTGTTCTAGCTTCATGTTTTGGTTTAGTTGTGTATCGGCAGGCACTTCACGGATGTTGCGCCGGCACCGGCACCGACACGGGCATGATAGAAGGATTTCTTTGGCAACTGGCAATGCAGGCCACCATGGTTTAGTAAAAGGTTATCATTATTGGAGGCTGACATCTCTTAGATCTGACATCAGCAATTGGTTTTAATATTTATGCATTTATGTTATCTGGTCGACATGTAATTTGATATTGTATATATCTTTGTAAGCCAATATAAGGCATGATAAATTGTATAGGGTATATAGGTCAGTTTGATAGATCATTTTGATATACATTAAATATGAGATTATGGATATGCGAATGTAATATTATGCAAAATATATCAGAGAGATTATATATGTGAGGATATTTATGTAAGGGTTATTTTGGTAAAGGGTTTAGGGTTTCAAACTGGAATAGACAGAGCTTAAATCGAAACTGTATTCTGGCATAGAAGATATTATCTTATCAATTCAACACTTCTCTAGATTGTAGTCTAGATTTATATGTAGTCAGTGAGGCTCCTTTTGTGATTGAGTAGTGTGCTCTAGGCTGTAAGCCTTCCTAAAAGTGCAGGCCCCTCATATTTTGTAATAAATCTTCATGTGGCCAGTGGATTGATATTGCGGGTCACAAATCCCACCATGGTTTTTCCTCTTTGAGGTTTTCCACATATAATTTTGTGTGTTATGGTTCTCATTTATGTGATTGGCTCATTGGTTTCTTTACTTCTTTCAATTTTATATGTATTGGTATACCAGTTGATGTATGCATGTTTTAATAAGGCTAAAATTGAACATTTTGGTATAACACTAATTTACCCCCCCCCCCCCCTCTCAGTGTTTTATTAGAGCCTTGTGCCTTGGAGGAATTCTAACATCTTGAGGAAGATCCTGAATCCAGAATCCATGGATATGGATTTGGATGTAACTTGAGATGGCACTTGAAGATTATGATGCTGAAAGGTTGAAGAATTTAAAGCTACAAGATGAATTGAATTTTGTTAAGGAATTCATTCTTGTCCTACGAGAGAGGCTATCATTTGTTAAATCTAGGAGGAAGGAAGTTTTGCAAAGTTAGGATGATGAAGAGAAAGATGCACTTAAGGAACAATGTCAAAAATTGAGTCAGGAGAACATGGTTATGAAAAATGAAATGCAATTTATAACTATGAGGATGTCTAAGGAGATTGAGGACTGAAAGAAAAAGGAAGAAAATCTTGATGTATCCCTTAAGAACAAATTTGAAGAATGTGCTAGGTTGGTTCATGAGAATGATATGTTGAGAACTGATTTAGTACAATCCCAGAGTAATGAACAAGAACTTGAGAGACAAATGATAATTTTGAGAGAAGATCTAACTACTGCAAGTGAGTATATAAAAAAATTCAAGACTCGCTCAACATAGCTAGATGAGTTATTGAAGAGACAAGGAAGATTGGGGATTCTAGTGGACTTGGATTTGAGTAAGGACAGAGTTTCTGTACTGCTAATGAAGATCAAAACCATAAGGCACCAATAAGGCAATTTAATGCTTATAAATTCAATGGTAGATGTTTTGTTTGGAATATATTTGGTCACATGGCTAGGCAATGTAGAAACAGAGAAAATCCAAACCCTGATTCAGCTCCCGATAAATGTTCTAAGTGCAATAAGTATGGTCATAAGATAGAAGATTGTAGAATGAATGTTAAATGCTATGCATGTGGAAAATTTGGACATATGGCTAATTAGTGCAGGTCAAGCAATTTCATCAGTTTTAGCAAAGCAATTCAAAGGAACAATGTTACATGTTATGCATGTAATGAGGTTGGACATATTGCTCAATTTTGCAAAAGTAGAAATCAGTCAGTTGGTAATGGAGGATCAAATGAGAAAGGGAAAGAGAAGGTTAGTGAAATTCAGCAAGATCATACTCAGAGATGGGTTAGGAATACTGAAGAGAAATCACCTGATGGAAATGCACTGGTTAATTATCTAGAAGAAGAGGTTGCTCCTGCACTGGTAGGTAGCTCATTCGGTAACTGAGGCAGATGCCTTAGGGGTAGTAAAAAATTATGAAGATGTTGCATATGCCCCGGGAAGAGGTTTTGGAAGAGGTTCCAGACATTGGAGATGATTATCCAGCATGGATATGTTTTGTGCGAGATCTGGTATCTTTCACCGGCAGTCATTTATGTCAATGGAAGATTAGGGTTTTTCATGGAGGTTAAAAGGCCAAATTCACTTCATTATTGATCACCTTGCATTCAGAGTGTTTTCAAAGTGATTAAGAGCGACTAAGTGCGATCAAAGGCATTATAGAGAAATCATATTTTTTCTTGAGCGATTTCACCGACGTCTGGAAGAATTTGTTGAAGGTTTTCACTGAGAGCGATCAAAAAGGTATTTATCTTTAAACATGGAAGCACGATCATCATCTATTCCTATTTTTGTTGGAAACCTTACTGTAGTAAAGGTCAAGGAATGCCCCAAGCCAATTTTCAAGTGATATCCACATATTGCTACCCTAGAAGATTTGGTTGGAGAATTCTCTCGTGTTCCAGAGGGAATTGTCTATGTAGGAGATGTTAGGGCATATATTCACTGTCACATTGAGGACTTGGGAACTTCTGAAATTAAGGTCATATATATGAGTGAGATGATGGGAGAATCTGGAAAGATCAAACCAGCATACAAACACATTGAATACTTAGGGTTTACCAGCATTTTGGACATTCCAGAATTTGAGTACATGGGGAATTTATATGGTTAGGAAGACCTTACATGATCACCAAGGAATTCATTCGGGCAATCACTAGTTTACCATTGGCTGGGAAACATCTAGATAAGAAGGTTTTGAATGATCTCATGAACAAAATCACTAGCACAACATCTGATAGAAGATCTATGAGAGTGAACACTATTACCGACATGGACATAAGATTCGGTAGCATGATCATTGGTTATAAGGAAACTCAATCAAATTGACTCAATTTTGTTTCCAGTTCATGCATTTTAGTTGCATACAAAATGATGAGAGAGGATGTGAAATTGTATCTATGTGGTTGGATGATAGATGATTTGTTAATAAACCTAGGAAAAATTAAGGGAGATAAGAAGGGTACATTCTGGTATGGCAACTTCATAGTTTGATTAATATTATATTTAATGAATGATACACCCAGTTTTAGTAAAAGGCAATGGGCATTTGACATCCTAGTAGGGAGACAATTGAAACAGTCAATTGTTGCTTTAGGAAGTTAGAGAGATGATAAGGTATGGGGATATTTCAAGGCATTCGAGAAATCTATGGAGTCTAGAGTAAGGGTACCTGATCATATTGTAGAAGAATATTCAACTAACATATGCTTCATGGTGAAGAAAGATGAAACACTTATGGAAGAGGTTAAGCCCCGAAAGATTTGGATTGAGGAAATGGGCTATGAGGTGGATGCACAGATTCTTGATGCCTATGCAAAATGTTGATTGATGTACCTATTGATGAGGCAGAGAAACCCTGTGGTACTACACAACACAAAACATGTGAGGTTGAAACAAAGTTCAATCGGAAGAAGAGAGAGAAGCAGGAAGGAAAAGAAAGAAAATTTGTTGAGAAGGTCTCACACGACATCAAGGCATTAATTGATGTTGTCTAGGAGAAAGGAGGGAAGAGGAAGAATCCAAAGGTACACATTGAGCCTATTACTGCAGAGTTTGAATCTGAGGATGAGACACCATTGGCATTCAAGAGGGTTGTAAGGAATAAAATAGAGGAAACAAAGGTTGAAGCTAATAAGAAACCAATTAGGAAGGTTACCTTCAAAATACCAACACAGAAGAAAGCACCAAAGGTAACCACTTCAGCTACATCCGGTACTGCAAAGAGGAAGAAGAAGAATGACACTGATACAACTATTCAATATGGTAAGGTTCCACCTAAAAAAATTTCAAAGTTAGTAGATGAAATCACTAAGGATGGCATGTTAAAGAATGTACAGTTCTACTATGATCATTTAGAAGAGGATGAACAAAGAGAGGTAGAGGAAGCAGTCTTATTATACTTGGATATTTATAAGAAAGCCTTAATAGAAATTGAAAATCAAATACCAATTGAATTTTATAATATGTTAGATGCTAGAAGATAAGCATATTAAAATTCAAGAGTTATTATCTATTTGTGTTACTATTGCTCCAGATGAAATGGAGAAGACACTTGAGGTGGCAGATAGAAAAGTCTTTAATAGAAAACATAGAATAACTAGTCTGATGCTAGGAAGGGTAAATGAAATAATAAAGGAGACTCAAAAAGCATGGGTTAAATTCCTTGGAGAGAACAGAGAATTCTTTACTTCACCAAAAACCAAGACAAACATTGTAGACACCTCGGTTGAAGGAAAAGGAAAGGGGATTATGGGTACTTCACCCTTAGTTTTGAAAAACATTAAGGTAGTGGAAATCAACCCCCCAGTTGATACAAATGTACAAAAAAATATTGAGATATCGGTTAACACAGAGAGTGAAAAAGTAAATGTTGTATAGGATACTAATATTGAGGATAACAATCCTCCAGATACAAATGTACAGGTTGAGGTTACAGTTCCTACTGAGGAACCAGCAATTACAAAGATTGCACCAAGTGGAGAAGCCACCGATGCATTTGAGGAAGTTATAAAGGATAAAATCTTCAGAGGAGAAGAAAGGGGAATCCGGCAGGGAACTGGTAGTTGGTCCATCATTGTGGTCAATTGACACCTCGTAGGTCAAAAAGAAAAACATTATAGAGATGAGTCCTACTAAACTCATGATGATGGCTACACAAAAACTAATGAAGGAGGGATCCATAGATAAAGGGATTATTGATCAGTCAATCACTATTCAACACAGACTAGTCCTGAGTGCAAAATTGAAAATGAAGCAAGCCCATCCGGTAAGCTTAATATAATTACTGAGCATATTTCAATGGATTTTCAATCCTTGCAGCATATTTCAAACCGGAAAGCATTGGAGAGGTTTACTCAGGCTAAGAGAGCTACATTTGATCAAGTAATTGAATCTAAGAAGAAGAAAATTGATGAGAAATTGAAAATAATAGAAAATTCTTTGAAGCAATGTACAAATATTTATAGGGTATGTTGTAACACTGATATACTTACAGCTAATGTGGATAAAAAGATAAAAGAACTTTAGGAGAAAATTATAAATATAGCTAATTCCTTTGACGGATTGATTTCATTGACTACATCCATTGATGGTCAAATTTTAATTTTGGAAAACCAAATTTTTTTTCTTAAGGAAAGAGACAAAATTATAACAAGAGCCAAAAGTTTGAGAGGCTTGGTGAGTCCCTGGTTGGATTCACTCAGTGTACATAAGAAAGATTGTATGGATATGGTGGCAAAACACACACTGATAGAGGTAAATGAGAAAGAGTCATTTGCACATTTACTAAATAGACTTGTATCCATTTCTAGCACTTTCAAAATAGGTTGGGATACCTATCTTGAGCTACTGGAGAAGGCTTATCTAGAAATTCTAAAATTTGTTAAACTCCGGTAAGATATTTTTGGGATATCCATTGTACAATTTTTTGAATCTTTGACATTTTTTTTAGAATTTTTGATGGCATTGATGTCAAAGGGGTAGTGATATAGATTTGAAAAATAGAAAAAGTTGTATACATTAGGGGGAGATATGGAGTTATGGAGATGTGGAGATGTGGAGTATTTTTCATTAATGAATATTCAGCTCAGGGGGAGAAGGCAGGATAAAACCGGCAGATGAAACCTTGACCATTTTTCACATGAGTATTACCATTAATGCCAAAGGGGGAGATTGTTGGCAATTGACACTCAATTGGTTGGTTTCACTATGTTTTCATTGATGGTAATATGGTATTGTGTTTTGGCTTCATGTTTTAGTTCAGTTGTGTACCGGCAGGCACTTCATAGATACTACATCGGCATCGGCAGGACAAAAGGATTTCTTTGGTAACCGACAATGCAGGTTGACATGGTTTAGTAAAAGGTTATTGGTATTGGAGACCGAAATCTCTTGGATCTGACATCGACAATTGGTTTTAAAATTTATGCATTTATGTTATCTGGTCGACATGTAATTTGATATTGTATATATCTTTGTAAGCCGACATAAGGAATGATAAATTGTATAGGGTATATAGGTCACTTTGATAGATCATTTTGATATAGACATGAAATAGGAGATTATGGATATGCGATTCTAATATGATGTGAAATATATAAGAGAGATTATGTATGTGAGGATATTTATGTAAGGGTTATTCTGGTAAAGGGTTTAGGGTTTCAGACTGGAACAAACAGAGCTTAAAGCAGAACTATATTCTGGCATAAAATATGTTATCTTAGCAATTCAACACTTCTCTGGACTATAGTATGGATTTATATGTAGTAAGTGAGGCTCCTTTTGTGATTGAGAAGTGTGCTCTAGGTTGTAAGCCTTCCTACAAGTGCAACCCCCTCATATTTTGTAATATCTCTTCATATGGCTAGTGGATTGATATTGTGGATTACAAATCCCACCGTTGTTTTTCCTCTTTGAGGTTTTCCACATATAATTTTGTGTGTTATGGTTCTCATTTATGTGATTGGATTATTGGTTGCCTTACCTCTTTCAATTTTGTATGTACTGGTATACCGTTTGGTGTATGCATGTTTTAATAAGGCTAAAATTGAAGATTCAGGTATAACACTGATTCACCCCCCCCCCCTCTTAGTGTTATTGGATTCCAACAATGCCATCATGTCATCGCAAAATCACAAAGAAGCATAATCTCTCATCTCACCTTGGTCTTACTACTACACGGGTGCATAGAAAAACACCTACCCAAGTCCAATAGCCAAGGATCTGCCTCCATGCCACTACCTAAGCCATCAAAAGTAGGAGGGCGAGTCCTCATCAAATCTCTCATGTGACTAGCTGCAAGTGCCTCCTGATCCACCTCAACTTTCCTCCTAGGAGAATGCAAATGCTCTCTCTCCTAATGCTCTGAATGACAAGATCCTCCTGCTAGTTCTCCTATTGTCTTGGTCCTAGGTGACCAAAAAGCTCCTTAAGAATGTTCACCAACTACAGAATCACATCACCTCTAGGTTGATCTTGTTGCTTCTCCTCATGGTGTGACTCTTCAGAAACCCTTGGGACAAGGACTCCCATGAATACCCATCCAACCACCATGAAGACAATCTCTACCCCTAGAAGGCATCTCATCTAAGCAAAATGCAAAGATAACTATAAGCTAAAAAACTAAGGCAATAAGAACAAAAACAACAAGCAAGGATGAAACCGATGGGCCACTCCATGCTAAATTCTAACATGCACAATGGGCTCAAATGAAACTAGAGTACCCAATGTATGAACATGGGCTGTGATACCAGATGTAATGCCCACAAAAATACCCTAGAGAAACAAAGCATCTAACATGCTAAAGGAGATTAAAAAAATTAAATATCAACTTATGCAACATATAACATCACCTAAAATTACATCTATTAACATTAGTCATTAAGAACATGAGTTATGAACACATTAACTAATTCGCAAGTGGATTAGCATCCCAATCATAACTACTATCTCTCTAGGGTACCTTAACGTCATTACTTACTACTACCATCATAAGCAGAAGCATTCCACTCACTTGGATACTACACTTATTATCAATTAATCCCTAATCTTATTCATATGCAACTTATACACTTTCTTTCATTACAATATGCAATCTACTTAATTATTTAACCATTACGAGATGCACTCTACTCCATCATCTAAAGTTAATATGATATGCTTACTCTTTCAATGCAAGACTAATCCCTTTCCTTTAATTCATTTTATAACCAAATCCAAATGTGCCTAAACCCTTAACCATATCCTGACTACATGATCTTTATCCATCCAAGAGATCATGCGACATAGTCATTTTATCCATGCCTCTCATGCATATAAATTTCTAACATGATCATTAATTAACAATCTCCATTCCTATATTTAAATATTCCATTCTCTTAAGCCTCTTTCACATGCTAATCTACTTCCTAGATGATATCCATGGAATCTAAAACTAGTACAAATAATAACATAAATCAATTCCTTTACAAATCTAAATCTATTACAAAGATGGCATTTTCATGAAACCATTTACTTTCATTATACAAGTTCATCACCATACATCCCATAGCCTCATTATTACATATCAAGTCCTAATCCTAAGATACCAACTACAGTACAATTACAATTACAACCATATGAACAATACATCACGATCACAGATCTTCCTAATACATCTACATCTTTACATGATAATACATTACATAAATCTAAGATATCTATTACATGAATCTACTACAAGAGACATCCATAACTGCTAAAGAATCCACATTCATGCATGAAGAATCCAAGAAAATATCCCAATAGTTGAAAAGCACCCACCACCCAACCATATGGAGCCAAAGGAAACACCCTCCGTGCTAGGAGATGACACAAGGTCCCAACACACACTCTAGACCTAAGTGAAATTGTAGAAAGAAATGTTTGTATTGCAGTGATTTGAGAAACAGAACAACGCAAATAAATAGAACAACATCTGATGGAAAACACACCGTAAAGGAGGTTGCATAACTGGCAAACTAACTAACTACCACCTTAACTAATAGCCTAATGAATTAATGCTAACATTCACCCCTTAATACATTAGGGTTAAAAATAAAGCTATAAAAAAATACAAACTACACTTTTCCAAGAGGCTTAGTGAGTACATCTGCAACCTGGGAAGAGGAAGGACAAAACTTGAGTTGAATACCATGCTTGAGAACCTGTTCTTGAATATAGTGACAATCCACCTCAATGTGTTTTGTGCGTTCATGAAAGACATGATTCTTAACAAGTTTTAAAACACCTTGATTGTCACAGAATAGTACGGGTGGATGATCATCTAAAATATCCATATTGGAGAAAAAGTGACGGAGCCAAACCACCTCGCAGACAGCCTCCCGAGCAGCTCGATATTCAGCTTTAGTGGATGAAAGAGATGTGACATTCAGTTTCTTACTCATCCACAAAATAGGGCCAGATCCAAGATGAAAAATATAGCCTAAGGTTGATTTGCGATCATCTAGACATCCAACATAATCCAAGTCAACATATCCCTATAAGAAGAATTCCTCATTCTTCTTATAGTCCAGACCATACTCAAGAGTACCTTGGACATACCTCAACACATGCTTGGCTGCCATCCAATGACATTTTTTTGGTTCCTGCATGAAGTGAGACAGATAGCTTACAGCAAAGCACAAATCAGGTCTGGTGTAGGTCAAGTAAATGAGACTACCAACAAGTTGTCGATAGAGAGTCACATCTACTTGAGGCAAATCTTGGAAATGATAAAGTTGTAGACCTTTCTCCATAGGAGTTGAGACAGGTTTATAATCTACCATGCCAAACTTGTCCAGGAGTGTCTTGGCATATTTCATCTGGGAAATAAATATATGACAATGCTACTGCCAAAATTCTAAACCAAGACAATAATGAAGTAGTCCCAAATCAGTCATATCAAAAGATTTCTTCAGATCATGCTTGACAGTATCAATGAGATTGTCGGAGCTCCCTGTAATAACCAAATCATCCACATACACCACAAGTATGAAAATCTTTGTGCCAATCTTCTTGATATACAAATTAGGATCAGAGGGACTACGGATAAAACCATGTTGTAAGAGATGTCCATCTATCTTAATGTACCAAGCCCAAGGGGCTTGTTTAAGTCCATAGAGAGATTTGATAAGATGACATACCTTGAGAGGATTTTGTTCATCAAGAAAGCCGTCAAGTTGGACCATATAGACTTCTTCTACAAGATCACCATTCAAGAAAGCACTCTTGACATACATCTGATGAAGCTTCCATCCTTTTTGTGCAGCAAGAGCACATACCACTCAAATAGTTTCAAGCTTTGCAGTGGGTGCAAAGGTTTCTTCAAAATCAATACCCTCTTGCTGAGCATATCCTTTTGCAACAAGATGTGCCTTATACTTGTCGATGGATCCATATGCCTTATACTTTGTTTTGAAGACCCATTTGCAGCCTATGGGTTTCTTTCCTAGAGGTAGATCAACAAGATCCCATGTATGATTCCTCATTAGAGACTCATATTCAACATTCATGGCATGCTTCCATTGAGGTTGACTGAGAGCCTCAGATATGGTGTCAAGTTCATTACTTTCTTCAATTGAACTCATTAATGCTAAGTTCACTTCATTTCTGGTGTGAATGCGGGTCTATATCTTGGTAGAAAGATCAGGAAGAGAACTCAAGTGAGAATCATGAAGTAATGATTGCACTTCTTTGTTGGTGTGACTGCGTGTCTCTATCCCAGTAGAATGTTCAGAATTCTCCACTATACCCAGATCATCCTGGAACCCTTCATCTGCACTAGGTGATTCAGACTCATCATCAGTCAGAGAAAAAATTTTATGAGAGGAGGACAAAGATTGTGTAGGCAAGCGAGAATCAAAATTTGTTTCATCAAATACCACATCACGACTAACAAGAAGTGTATGTGTCTCAGGATCCAAGAGACGATATGCCTTGGACTGTGAACTATAGCCCAAGAAGATACATGGAAGTGTCTTAGAATCTAGTTTCTTGTGTTTCTGAGTTGGAACATGCATATAGGCAGTACAATCATTACTTCATCATCTACATCATAAGCTGGTACCTAACAACCAAGGAGACTAAACAATACAAAGACTCTCAAGAAAGGACCAACCACAAGAAATCACAAGAAGAAAATCTGAGAGGTGTACAAGTCAATAAGATATAAATGTAATCCAACAAGTAAAAATACATTTAGGAGTGGAGTGTCATCACATGCAAGCCTATAACATATACTATACATAAGGTACAAGCCTGATGGGCATGCAGAGCCATCTCAACCTATGAGAGACCAAGTGAGATTTACTTGCCATCGCAATGGCCTTCCCAAGATTATCCTATGACATCCTCTCTAGGATCAAGTCATGGGGCTCAACTATTCATTATCTTGATTAGTGAATTATTTACCCATACCATTAATTCATTATTAATGTTATTACTTTTTTAACAATCGTGGTAAACTTCCAATGTGCCCTAGCGATCTAGACTTCATGCATCCTTACAAGGAACCTCATGCAATCCTATCTCTCATGATCTTGGTCATCACAAGGAATCCCACTCTCCCTAACATGTTCCTAAAACATAAATACAACAAGAGGCTCATAATCAACAAGTAAATCTGAAACCATAATCATCATCATGCAGCCATACACATACATGGACATCCAATAATCATAATGCCAAATAACATCAAGGAGCCTCATATCATAGAAATGCATCGTCATAATAAAGTAATTGAATTTGCTCAATAAATGAAATAAACACCAACAACAAGGCACATCAACTTGTTGATCAAAGAGAAATAAACTAACCATCTCTATCATGGCATATTAACATGATAGAGGGCACAAAACAATAAAAAGTGATACACAACAACATATAGAAGCAAAACCATAAAAAGATCATCAAATCTAACACAACATCAACAGACTACCAAAATGCCTCTAGTAGAAAATCACATCACAGATTGACCAACTTGACAAAATGCACAATAGTAGAGTTTAGCGCATCTGATTAACGGAATGGTGCATATGACAATTCATGAAGGGCATTTGATCCATCATTTAGCGCATCCAATAATTTTTGAGGCACATTTAGTAACTGTTTTGGTGCATATGTCTTACAGATTAGTGCATATAATAGTTTAAGTAGTGCATTTAACCAAATTATTAGTGCATATGATAATTTAAATAGTGCATTTGACTCAGAACGGAGAATTGATGGAAAACAGACAAATTATGAATCCAAGTTAAAAATCAAGGAAAAATGGTTAGGTCTCGAAACAAAGTTGATGGATGATGCCCAGACAAGACAAAACAATAGCAACAAATAGATTGCTATCCCATAAACACATGAAGGAACAAATACAATTCAAAATATAAGAGCTTTCAACCCATTTAACACAATGAACACATATAGGAACTCAATCCAAATCTAATACTCATTTTCCAATCAATACAAAACTCTGAAAGATCATAAACCAAATAAAATCAAACAATGACAAATAAAGCAAGGAGAAAGTCTTTGAAACCTCTCCTCCATGGAAATTCCAGACCAAGAAACTCACAAAGCTAATACAAAAATTCCCAAAGCTCTTCTAAAAACAACCAGACCCTCAATGACTGCCAAAATAAAATCTTCCTTAGGGAAAAGAACAAGATTTCATCCCAGAAGAAAAATACCAAAATGCATAGAATCGTGCGCTCACGGAAAAAATCCCAACCAATAGAAATAATTTATTTTTCCCAATCCTAAAGTTAAACTATATGATATATTCTGTGCAAGGAAATATTTTTCCCAAAACTATAATTCAACTATACAAAATATTACTTTTCCCCAAAATATTCCTGCACACTTCCATTTCTATAGACACAGAGAGTACACAAAAACCAGAAAATAAAATCTCAAGAAAAGACCTCCAACCTAGATTAGAAGTGATGGAAGAAATTTGATGAAGCGCCCACAAAAATCCAACAAGCTCCCCAATGCCAAAATCCTTGCTTGAAAATAAAAATTGTAGAAAAATTCAAAAGAGTGTAACCCGACAACAGGCTCAGGCTACCAAATAAAAAGGAATACCAAGCCTAAATCGTAGCCTCCAACCAAAATCCTAACCTCAAAATCAACCAATGAGAATAGAGGGTAGGTACAGATAATATAAAACACTTAAAAATATAAGTGGGATGTAAAACGAATATAACATAAGATACTTTATTAATCCCACATGAATAATAATTAAATTATCCAAGTACTATAGGCTAAAATTAAATAAATCAAATGGGTAATTAAATAAATAACCCAAAGGCTAGTAAAATAATTAAATAACATGGTGAATTACACTAAGACGCTGACGACTCAAAGTGAACAACTTAGACCTAGAGTACATGAAGGGAACTCGTGCCATCTCTGGACCACATACCATTCGGATTTAAAGACATGCTCAAACTTGTGGAGTCAGATGGAGTCGGTGTCTAGTACCTACAAATCCTACAACCACAAAGAAACAATACAACATATGTGTGTGTGTGTGTGTGTCTATGTGTGTGTGTCATAACAGGCAAGTGATAGGGAATCACAATGGAATATCCTACTCAAAATGAGTGATGTGACATCGTCCCTCTCACACAGACAGTCATACAATAATCGAACATGTTGTATAATAAACTCATCATGTGTAATCATGAACTAGGGTTAGTGAAATCATAATAACATCAAATCCATGATCAATATAAACCATCAATAGTCCATCAACATAATAATGCATATAGAATCCATCAATGTATATATGATCCATCAAACACATATATCCATAAAATATCATGATCAATAATGATAGTGTCATCATACATATAAATCATCAGAATAGCATATGTCCAATAATGTCTAGCATCATATTAAGTAACTAAAACAATATAGAATCATAATCTAAAACATCATAAAGAGTCTAGATAAATCTATCATGCATGAAATAAAAGTCAAGTCAAGGGTGGACACTACAAGCGATTGAATGATTTGATTATTGTTTGACCTTGTATTATTGAGGAAGATGGATAATATTGGCATGTGATTGGTGGATTGTGAGGAGCAGATGGATTGATAGGACAAAATGGCATTGGATTGTGCAAGGGTAGCCTAGAGCGAGATACCAATGACAAGGGATGAAAGAGGCGATGGAATGATATGATGGGAGAAATGAAAGGATGGGGGATAGAATGAAAAGTATTTGGAGATGGAAGAATTATGGATGTGGCTTGGAGATAAAAGGATTAAGGATATTTGTATGGAGATAGATGAGGATTGGGAGAGGAACCAATTATGGATGAAGGGATGGAGGAACTAGGAGATAAGGATTGGGGGATGGATGGATATAATAAGATAACTAATAGATGGATAGGAAGTTGAGGGAAGTGGATAGAAGATAGGGTGATGATTTGATAAGGACTATGAAGGAAAAGTGTGACAGGGAAGTGGAATCCAAGAGGTTTCCAAACCATGTATACATAGTGGCCTTTTCTTTTTATCAAGATCCAAGGGAGGATGGAGGAAGTGAAATGGATTGGATATGATGGATATGGTAGGCAAATGGAATAGAGGAGGAAATGGCTAGA